>NC_062225.1:62017885-62317885 GCF_902686445.1 Sciurus carolinensis | reverse complement strand
TTCCAACTGTTCTACTAGCTTCAACTTGAATTTTTTAAATTAAAAACAACATTACCTTTCAAATACATGTACTTTGTGCATGTAAATCAAATTCTAACATTATATACTGCCTGCAATAGGCAAAAGGAATATTAATGTTCTAGTGTTTTGTTTTTATGAAATTAAAAATGATCGGATTTCAGAAATGTGAAGATTATCATTCTATAGCGCATCATGTTAACTTGTATAAATCATTTGGGATTGAGTTCTTGAGACTTGAAATAAAATATGTCCTTGTGATTTCAGAAGCATTTTTCCTCTAATGAGATAAACAGAGATATCAAAGACAGCAGGACATAAATACTTTGTCATTTTGTTCTGTGTAAGAAAAGGAAAGTAAGAGATTTGGTAGGAATTCATTGGATCTGCTCTTCACTGTGCTAATGATTTATCTGCTTCCCCCGTTGCTTATTGTCCATGAAATTAATAGTCTGTACAGGACCCACCAAGTTCTACCTGACACAGAAATAGATTGATGATTTTCTTCAGCTCATTTGTAGGCCAAAGTATCATTTGTGTTAGAGTAATTATCTCCCAAGAGCAGATGTATCTAGGGAAGCTGAGAGGCCTGCATTCTTACTCCTCCTGACTTGGAAGTTCACAGATTGTTCTCAGACCTTCTCTTGGCCTAGAAGATGCTGCTGGAAAAGGGATTCCTTGGGTTGGAGCATGCTAGCATTGCAATTTACGACTTCCTTTTCCTTTCTCTCTTTACTTCTTGAGGCAAGTGGTATCCAAATTTTTTTTAAGAATGCACTTATTTGATGCTCATATAAACATAATTTATATTTACTAATTTTTAAATTGTGTGCATGAACTGTACTAACATATACATCATAAGATATAGACAAAAGTGAGTTTTGAAGGCATACAGTAATAAAAATATAGAAGTAGAAGCTGGACTATTTTCATCCTACCTTCCAAAGAATTGCCCAAGTATTCTCTGGCATGTAAGCACCCCACTTTAGAGACTACTTCTTTCACTGCTCATTAGCAGAGTCAAATCTCTCATCTGGGCAGAAGGAAGATTTGTCCTACCATGGAGGAAATTTAAGGTGGGTCTCCCAGTGTGCTGTTATATCACATGCATTTATCTTGCAAAGGGGAGAGAAGAAGATGCATTTTATTTATGCATCAATTCTGACATTAGGCACAGTATTAAATGAACCATTTTTTTTGGATAAACCCACTGCTATTTCTACTCAACTCATGACTACATTTGCAGCTTCATCTTGTATTGAAGCTGTGCATACCCAAGTGTGATAGTCTGTGTGTTAACACATCATATTGCAAACCCTCATGAAGGTCATCTCAAACAGAAATTAAATTCTTGCCACTCTGCCATCGAAAGAAGATACTTGCTGCCATTCTTGCCATCTGCACAGGAAATACCTTTTACAAGTAATTTATAAACAGAAAAGTGGATCGTGCTTTAAATGGTTTGTGATCAAAATTTCCAGAATCAATGACATTTTCATTCACCATGTCTTGTGAATAACATCTAGCAATGGCCTTGAGGGGAAAGATAGAAAAGTTTTTGCTGTGTCACAGAAAGTTCACATTTAGTTTTACTCAAGTCACTGTGATTTTTTTTCCTTAGCTACTGATTTTTCTTCTTCAAAGCTCAGAGAGCCCTCAAACCCCATCAGGCAGACTGATCATAATTGCAAGTGTTCTTGATTGCTGTACAAGATAAGCTTTTGTTGGAGGAGCATCTGGAGTCACTGAGATTCCTTGTGTCACTGCTGAGCAAGAGATCCTCAGCAGTGGGAACATTGAAGTGATTGAGGCAGGACACAGGATTTTCCCTACTGTTACCAAGAATGAACTGTCCTTCATTTCTGAATACACCCATAGTGCTTTGCACCCTAGCTTATCAAATTATGTAATCACAGATTACAAGATTGCAATCACAGATTGTTGATCTGTGCCCCCCCAAGCAAACCACACCTTGGATTGGCTATCTCCTCATGCTCAGAGTTCACCTTTCTGTGTCCACCTTATCTTTTAGGGAAATTCCACTGTCTTTCTTTGGATCTCAATTGTGTGGATGTCTGGGGTCCATTTCCTTATATATTAAACTGGTTCAAAAAATAAAATAGATTTGGTCTGATCATCTTCTTCACTTCTTATTCCCTCCCAAAGCACCTGGTGGGGTAGAAGGAGAAAAGAGGATTGGCAGATAATACAAACAGCAAATATGTCTCTTGTGGAGCAAAACATTAGCTCAGTATTTTGGTAATCCAGATAAGATCACTTTAACCATGTAGGTTTTAACATTTTCTGCTTTAGGTTTTAATTTTTTTGTTTCCCTATTTTTGTTTTTAAACACCACACCATTGATATTGTCTAAGGCAGTGTGTAGCTGGTAGTAAAGATTTTTATCAAAAATAAAAGGCATTTGAAAATAGAAAATGGACTTTATCTTCCAAACCTGGTAAAATTTATGACAGTTTATTCTTTTGTTCTCTCATAGCATTTCCCTGTGGTTAAAAGTGATTGCAGTGATTAATCTGTTTTATTGCAAGTTTTAACTAAAAGGATGCAACTGAACTTCTTGGAGCATGAGAGAGTCAGTGTCGGCAGTAGTGAGGCTGACAGCCTTTGTTTGCTGCAGAGTACCGGGAAACTACACGCTGCACTCCATCTTTCCTGTAACTCAGCCAGATAAGCTGATTGCAGACCAAACAATAATGTCATGGGGACACCCATCAGGGAATGCATTAGTAAGTGAAAAAAGGGGAAGAATACAAACCATATTTCTTTCCCTTTTCTTGAATTACTGAGGACACACTGAATTATTTTCTAGAACTTGCTGATGTCCCCCAGTGCTCAGACTTTTTAATATGTTGTTCATAGGTGGAAATCAATCAAGTCATTTCCCTGCTAAGAACCAAAAGGATATTATGTGGTTCCTTTTGGTTTATCTAAGTTATTTGATACTGTACTATACTACTATCTAGGTAGACAGAGAACAGACTCCAGAAATTCTGGAAGTGGTAAATTGTGTTTATAATTCTAGAAGGCTTAATTGTCTTACAGCAGGTCACTCAACTGCAGATCAACACTGATGCTTTCATCCCCCATGCAAATAAGCACTGACTTCCTTACTTAGGGTCTGTAACAAAAGAAGAACAAGAAGGGTAGAGAGAATTAGGGTGGGAGGCCCCATTTGTCTGGAATCTCTTTTGTCTACATTTTAAGGAATTTTTATTTGGTGTGAGAGATGTGAACATTTACTTCACTCGCAATCAGTCAACAAATGTTACTGTTAGAATTTATTTCCTTCCTTCCTTCCTTCCTTCCTTCCTTCCTTCCTTCCTTCCTTCCTTCCTTCCTTCTTTCTTTCTTTCTTTCTTTCTTTCTTTCTTTCTTTCTTTCTTTCTTCTTTCTTTCTTTCTTTCCTTCCTTCCTTCCTTCCTTTGCCTGTTTAGTAAAACAATAACAACAACAACAACAACAACAAGAAACAGACAAGCAAAAACCTAGTGCTAAATCCTCTTGGTTTCAAGGGATTAAGCTTTTCCTTATCACACTCAGAGCAGTGAAAAGAGGGTCTGAGTCAGTGGGTTAATTCAAGTTCGAATGCCTTTTCTTTTTAAGCCTTCACAATTTTTTGTAACCTCTGGTACCCAGGGGTGCTTAAACACTGAACCCCATACACAGCTCTTTTTATTTTTATTTTATTATTATTATTATTATTTTTTATTTTGAGGCAGGGTCTTGCTTAGTTGATTAGGGTCTTGGTAAAAGTTGCTGAGGCTGGCTTTGAACCTGTGATCCTCCTGCCTCAGTCTTCCTAGTCCCTTGGATTATAGGTGTGCACTACTGTACCCAGCTAAGCTCTCACAGTTTTGAAAACTGCTTACGGTAATGTTTACGATTGTTATGCAATTTTAAATATGTGCATCTCGTTAAATATTGTCAAATGAAGTCATCCTGGGAAAAAACCACAGTTGATCACCTGTGATTGGAAAATTATAAAACAGATCAACAGAGCACCAATTTAACATCGCAGAAGATAAACTGCTAATGCTAGTGGTAAGGGACAAAAATTATAAGTCCATTAGAATGAATAATTAAAACTATGCCAGTTGGAGCTCAGTATTTGTTTTATGCCACTGATAATTAAGAATCATGTACTGCAGGTGACTTGTCTTTAGTGTTTAACATATTGTAGGAAAACTGTACTTGATATTGAGAAAATGGAAGTTTTGGTTGCAGGAAGCTAAAGCTCACAAGTATTGGAAAAATAAAGAGGTAGGCTAAATAAAAGAGTGGCAGGAAAAGCAATAGTGACTGCTAACATGAATGGGTTTGAAAAAGGCTGTTTTTTTTTTTTTTTTTTTTTTTTTTCCTTCAGGTGTTCGAAACAAAACAAAAGCACAAGATAACCATTTTCCATTCAGCACTTACAGTTCAAATCCAGCCAGATGAAGCTGAAGAAGCAGCATCAAAATCATGTTATATTGACTTTCTGTTTCTCTCAAGGGTTACCTTTTCTTTCTGAAGGAAACTCAAACTGGTAGTAGGCAAATGGGTAAGCACAGGTAGACTCAGACTTGAAAGGAACTTCAAGCAGAGATCCTCACCTGATTTTTTATACCATGATGTCTGTAATGGGTGATTTGCATTTGCGCTGGAAACTCCGGTCAATTACATGCAATCCCTCTAACTCCCTCCCTTTCTCTCTGAGAGCTTATCAGAATGCCTGTGAGCAAGGGGGATTGGCATAATCTCACAAATTGATTTTAATTTATAAAACAGTATATCCTTAGGAGGGCAAGGGTTCTTTGATTTGGTATATAGGAGGTGTGGGTGGGGGCTGAATTCAGACTGCATTTTCTAGAGTCGAGGTTTGTATCAGGGGCTCATGGATATTGTGGCCTGGGTGCTTAAGTCCTTCAATGTCATCTCCAGGCACCACTACTGTTTTAGAAAATTGGCAGCTGTATAAATAACTCATTTCCTGTTAGTTCTCTGAGCAGGTCCCAACACACCTGATTTGGGAAAATTCAGTATAAAATGACAGTAGGAACCTTAACAGGGCACAGTTGTGTATGTCCTCCAAATGTGACAGAGTTATTGAAATAAATGTACTTGAGAGGCATTAAATAGAGTAGTTCCCTGTTCTATTTGGCTGCACATACAGATGATTGTGCAGTAATATTTTGATTATGCCATGGGGGAAATTGAGTGCTTTTTACTAACAGGTCCCAGATTTTCATTTGGAAATTTGTGGCATGGGTGCTTTTAAGAGCATATTTTTATTTCTAAATTATCACAGGTTCTTGTTTTAGCACTCTTCCAGTTCTATTTGCAGGTTAAAATATTTTCTTTTTTCTCTCTGATCAGTTCCTCTATGTATGTAGTTTTCTGGAATTTTTTTTTTTTTCTCTCCCAATAAAGGTCAGATACAGTAACATTACTGATGAGGTATGAAACATTATATTTTGGTTTATGGGTTGGTATAATTTTTAAAAATGAAGCTAATAAAGTGCTTAAGAAACATTTATCCATTCCTATTCCTGCGGGTGGGTTTATTAGTTCAGAATCTTTTAGTGACAAATAAGAGAATATCCAAATAACAATAGTTTAGTCTACAAGTAAAATGCATCATTTTGCATAATGAGAAATCTGGAGGAATCTAGCACTGCAGTGAATTGGAGATCCAGTACTCTGAGGCTTTAGAGTCCCAGCCTAGGCAATTTTGCTTAAGCCTTGTCTCTTTCTGGTCACAGTGTGAGTCACTTCCTCACGCAGGTTTAAGTCAAAAACCAGGAAATAGGAAAGGCCATTTTTTTTTTTTTTTAACAATGAATCCATGCATAATAGCCCCCCCTTTTTTTTATAATTAAGTTTTACATAGTCCATTTTTTACAATTAATGTAATTTCTTGGAAGTTCTCCAGTAGACTTCCCATAGGTCTCATTGGTCAGAATTATGTCACATGACTATTTCTAAACCAATCCCTGGCAACTGGAGTGGAATTACCAGCATTCTTTTAGGCCAATCAAGCTGTACTCCCTGGGGATTGGGAGGGAGGCAGTCTCTTCAGGAAGCTCTTGGCTGCCTGGTTTCTGGTAGTCAAGAAAGAATGGCTGCTGTTTTACACCTGTAGAGGCTGCCACAGCAGGGACATTCCAGTGGATTCCCATCCTACCTCTGGTTGTTCCACAGCAGGACACTGCGAAACAGAACCCAGATTTCCTGCTAGCTCTTCCAAGGGTACCACTTTCTCTGTATCCTGCCCTGAGGGGCACATGGAAGTGTACTGAAAGCTCTATGGTTTTCTTTTTGAGGAACTGTTTGTGTCTCTTTAACCTCTAGTGGCCCAAAGGTGGGAGTTGTTTCTAAGGAGGTTTATTTACAATTGCACTGTTACAATGGAACACAAAATACTTGAAACTGTGCATTTTAGAGGATATCCGTATGCTCTATGATCAGATGGTACAGTTGTTAAAGTTTAATACACATTAGAGTGGTGAGGTCAGTGCTAAAGTGCTTCCCAGATACACAGCCTTTGTCCCCACCCAACCCCCCACCTCCTGCAAATAATAATAATAATAATAACAATAACAACAACAATAATATAATAATATTATTTAATATTTAATATAATAATTATAATTAATAATTATTAATTAATAATAATTAATAATAATGAAATAATAATAATAATGAAAGTTCAGCACACTCCAGAGAAGAGTGTCATGGAGATCATTATTCTAATCATGCTCAGCCCCTATCCCACCTCTCAACCAGTTCCATTTAAACCATGTTCAAGCCATGATATGACTTGTTTTAATTTCCTGATTCCTTAGAGGAAAACAACAATCTATTTCATTCCAATTCCTTGAGTGGTACTGAGGGGCCATGATTACAATTTCCAAGTGCATCTACAACTGTAATTATTTGAAGAAAGAAACTTAGCAAAACACTCTTTGCTATTGCTCAGGTCCTGGTGTGTTGATAAAGGCACATATTTAAGATTTGAGAAACCAATTTGAATTCAAAGAAAAGCCAGTTTCATAATCTTTGAAATTTCGTCAAGAATCCTTTGCTTTTGAAAGTACAAATCTCGAAGTCCAGCCAGGGAAGTGATTGTTTAGCAGTATATGTTTCTGTCTTTGGAGAGCCGGATGGACACAGGGCATATGAAGAAAAACGCCAGGCATCTCATCAGGAATGTTCACTTCAGACGACTCCAGCGACCCTCCAGTTTCTTGATGGAATTGCTTTGCTCCTCCTGGGCTTCTCGTTTGACATTGTGAGGCCTATTTATTAAAGCTTGGCACCTTTTAGAGCAGGAATTACGAAGCAAGAAAGTCTGAACTGTTGCAGATGGGCTGAGCTAGCAGGATTTTAGCACAGAAGCCTCAAAAGATGGTGTAAAGCCACAAGGTATGTGGGTGGGCATATATTTGGACCACCAGATTGCATGCCAACTTGTAGGTTTAGGAAAAAAAAAAAAAAAAAAAAAAAAAGGCAGCAAGAGAGCAGAAAGGAAAAGGGATAGGAAGGCCGGGAAGGAGAAAGTCATTTGGTAGGTCTTTGAGGAACAATCTCTACAGGATCTTATTTTCTTGAATATCCATTAGATACAGTTAACATTCTAAAATACAATCTTACCATGTCCTTCCTTTGACTAGAACTCTCTGTTGGATTCTCCAATAAACTAAACATAGAATTACCAGTTAATCCAGCAGTTCCACTTGTAGGTACACATCCAAATAAATTAAAAATGGATACTTAAAGAAAAACTTATACATAACTCTTCACAACTGGACTATTCACAATAGCCCAAAGGGTAAACAACCAGCTGAGGAACTGATAAAGAAAATGTGAATGTCCATATAATTTTATTCCTTTATATGATGGAACCTTGAAAGCATGCTGAGTGAAAGAACTGAGGCACAAAAGCCCACATATTATATGATTTCATTTATATGAAATATCCAGAATAGACAAACCAAGGAAACATGGAGCAGGGAATAGGGACTGATTGCTTAGTGGGTATGGGATTTTCTTTTGGGTTTATGAAAATGTACTGGAGAGAGGTAGTGAGAGTTGATCACACAAGGTTCTAAATATCACCATATTGCACACTTTTAAATGGTTAAAATGGCAAATAACAATAACAACAACAAAAGACCCCCGCCCCAAACTCTGTTTTCCCACTGCCTAAAGCTTTGAGTCTAAATTTCTTTGGTCATAAAAAAGTTTTTGCCAGGGCTGGGGTTGTAGCTAAGTGGTAGAGCGCTTGCCTAGCATGTGTGAGGCACTGGGTTCAATCCTCAGCACCACATAAAAATAAATGAATAAGATAAAGGTATTGTGTCCGTCTGCAACTAAAACAAACAAAAAAACAAACAAACCAAAAATGAGTTTTTGCCATGAAGCTCCAGCTACCTTGCTGGTTACAGACCCAGTCACTTCTCCATAAAATCTGGGGTCAGGCTACCCTAGACCATTTGCTGCTTCCTCTGTACACATGCCCTTTCATGTTTCTCTGTCATTGCATATCCTATTTCTGCCTGAAATACCATCCTCTTTTGTCCATCTGCACAGCGTCTGCTTTTCCTTGAAAGCTTAGAGCCATTGTTATTCCTTTTCTAGCTTTTCTTGAATCTATCCTCATTTCCTACAGAATTAATTTGTTTTGTAGTAGTCTAGTCTTATCCACAGTTTTGCTTCTGTGGTCAATTGCAGTCCAAAAATATTAAATGGAAATTCCCATCAATAAATAGTTCATAAATTTAAGTTGTGCACCATTCTGAAAAGTGTGATGAAACTTTGCATCCTCCTGCTTTGTACTGCTCAGAATGTGAATTGTCCCCTGGACCAGTGTAACTACACTGTGTGCTACCTGCCTGTTGGTCACCTAGTATCCTTTGTTATCAGATTGCTGCAGTATCCTGCTTGATGCTTAGATTCAAATAATCCTCATTTTACTTAATAGTGACCTCAAAGTGCAATAGTAGTGATGCTGGTAATTTATTTACAGTATATTATAATTGCTTTGTTTTATTATTGTTGTGTTAAACTCTTATTTGCCTAATTCATAAACTATGAGAGTTACACATATGTGGGATAAAAACATGGTATCTTTAAGGGTCAGTACCATTCATGGTTTCAGAAATCTCCTGGGGTTTTGAACCCCATTGTTGTGTTATACATAGCTCTATTATAATAATGTGTACACTGTACAGTAGTTTATTTCCTTGTCCATTTTACTTCCTACCTTAAGACCAGGAATATTTGCTACCTGGCTCAGTGTCTGGCACATGGAGATCTTTTCATAGAAGGGCTATTTAAAAATTGCATTTGATTGATTCAAATCCTAGTCGTATCAGATCCATTCCCTTCTCACCTACCTCAGAGTTTTTATCCAATTCAAGGACAAGGAGAAGGGAGAATTATTCTCAGTTTTCAAAGACGAAGATACTAATAATTCAAAGAAGACAAAGTACTTGGCATTAAAAAAATAGTAATAGTAGATGTTAAAACAAAAACAAAAAGATGAAAATCAGCATTCATATTATGCTTTTACCTCCCAAATATTCAAAGTTATCAGTATAAAATTAAGACAGCTTCTTTATGAGGGTTTTCCTCATAAAATGCTAATCCTTATCAGAAAGATGATATTGTCATTCAGATTTTCTTGTCTTTCTGCTTATCTGTAGGAAGTCCCACTGTCAGGAACTATTTCTTTGTCTTCTTTGTTTTACAGGACCCAGTAGGGTGGTTTTTAAATCATTGGAACTCAATATACTGGTAGTATTTTACCAAGTTCATTTTATGCATGTCCTTGTACAGTTGACTTATTAAATATTTTTTTCAAGAAAATTATTGCAAGTCCAATTATATACTTCCCTTTATCAGGAAGCAGAATAGCTGAATGAATCGAAAGACTTGTTTGCTGCCCTTCATTAAGCTCTTAGCTGTTTGCTGCTGTCAGACCTGTTGCTAGGTAGGTTTCTGTGTGCTGAGAAAAGCCTGCTGTCACGTGGTGTGTGAGAGTGCTCTTCAGGCAGAGGTGGCTCTTGAAGAGATGAGGGGCTTTGCTGGCATTCTGAAGTGATCTTCCTCTAGCAGGTTTATTTTGTGGTTCATCGAGGTAACAGGAGTCAGGAGATTTGGAGCATTTCTTCACTCTGCTCTAAACTAGCTGTGTGACTGTGGGCAAGTCACCTCTCCTCTTCAGATCTTGATTTTCTCATTTGTAAATTGAAAGGTTGGACTGGTGTAACCTCTTAGGACTCCTACAGCATTAACCAACTGTAATGATAGGATGCCTAGAAAATAGCTGCTTAATTAACTCAGCCGTGTGGCAGACTAGAGAAGGTCACTTTTCTCCAGAAGTAGGTAAGTATCAGGACAACTCAAATTTAAGGGCCTTTTCCTGTTTACAAGTTGTTTGCCCACCTAGCTTTCCTTTGTTCTTTTGAATATGACAGGCTTTCTTATCACCAATTTTCTTTTTCATCTCCTGTTGTTTTAAAAGAGATCTCAAGACCGTTTATATTATTTCAGGAATTCTATTTGGTTGGAGCAATGTTTGCCATTTGGTTGGAAGAACACCACTGTGTTTTTCCTCTTAGATGGTTTCATGGGGGAATTTGTTATTAATAAGGTATATGTGGTTTTAGAAAATGGATTTAGAGTTTATAATGGAGAACAGAGCAGAATACCCTTTAGAAAATTACATAGTATGTATAATTTAAATTTTTCCTGCTCCTTTCAGATGTCTTTAAAAAACTTTTGAAAAGATTTTAATGAAAGAAAAAAAATCTACTTTTTTTTTATTACTATAGGAAAAATTTCTAGGTTGATTTCCTTCTTTGCTTCATGAAAGTATTTAATACTCATAATCCATGTGAATTCAACAAGAAGCCTATAATTATTCTTCACTTTGTTCAAAATTTTTAGAGATGTGCTTTTTGAATTTAATAATCCATGGTGTTAAATACCTAGAAGTGGTATTTGATCACTTTAGTTCATATTATGAATATTGGTTAGTCATTTCAGTCTCTCCCTTTCTTCTTTGAATGATTTTGCTAGGTAGCTTGCCAAGTATTGAAATAGGCATGATTGTTAATTTCATGGAAAGCCTTATTTAAAAAACTTGAACATGATGTAATTGACCCCAAATTTCCTCCTTCGTACCTAGCTAGGTCCTAGATGAAAGGACCTAGCTGGGTAACCTGCTTTAGTCAACATGGCAGTGATTACAATGGCACATCTGTTTCTCAGCCTCTGATGCGCCATAGGACCTTTGGTTCTCTTAAATCTTTTCATACTGCGCCCACATTAGTTAGACAAGCCCATTTCTGTGGCACCTGGTCAGGTCTGGCTGGTTCTTGTGACATGGTCATAGTACGACTTCTAGTCATTTGCATTTTGGTTATATAGAAGACTGACTTAGAGGATTTTCTAAGAGGAGAAAAATAAATAAACCTCTTCAAAGCACATTAATAAACCTGCACTGAACAGTGATGGGGAAGATGAGGGAGAGACCTCTGTGGAAGGAGGAAGGGAAGACCCTTTACATGTTGGTCTTAACTTGGGATTCCTGGTCTGGGGAAGTGTTTGTTAGGATATATATATATATTTTTTTTCATTTGGTTGGGATTTCTGTTGGTTTGCTTTTTTCCTTTCCTTCTTATAAAATCCATAGGAGATTATTAACTAGAAAACTGAAATGATTCTGTAGTATCTGTATGATGAGAAATGCTTCATTCAAGGAATACGAGAAAATATACCTTAACTTTACACAGCAACTTCCTTTCACATAACTCAAGGCAGTTTTACAAAGAGAAAAAGGAGACATGTTCTCTGACCAATCGTGTGTTTGGGGAGAGTAGCTGTGGAGCTGCTGTTTGTGTATGGTGGAGAGTCTCTATCTGTTACAGAGGGGGAAGATCAGGAACCCTGGGAACTGGGAGCTGTTCGCCAGGTCCTGGCTCTCCTGCACCTTTTTGAACATTGGCAAATCATTTCAACTTCTCTAGACCTCAGTTTCTCAGTTTTTTAAAGTGAACAGTCGAGCTTCATACTTTCTATGAGTTTTTCAGATTGTTCCATTTTATGATTTATTCAGAGCATCAGGATTTAAAGGGTAAGTTTTTCGAATAGCTGAAGTCTACCTTTATGTGCGTCAAAGCTTGTTTTATCTAATTGGATGGATACATTTATTCCATACATTATGAGTATTTCTGCTTTCTGAAATAGCACTAAATTTAACTTTTGCTTAATGACTCAAGGTTGTCATTATGAACTATGACATAATACCTAAGCGCCCTGAGGAAATGCAGCGGTAAGAACTCTGTGCCTTAAAACTAAGTGACGCTGTCTACTCTCCATTAAAAACTGTGCTTGTTCTGATTTGTGTGTGTGTGTGCTTGTTACTGTGCTAAGTATCATTTCCTTCTGTTTCTATGTCTGCCTCTATCTATGTCTACCTTTTTATATTCCACTTTGCTGCTTCTAATGGACTAGACACAGGCACCATTGATATTAGTTCTGAAGTTAGGGCAAATAGTCGTAAGTGACATCTCAGGAGCTACCCCTGTGAGTGAAGCTTTTTGACTTTATTGTCCCAAAGGCCTTTGGGGGTATTCTTCTGTGTTGCAGTAAGTGACCCTTAATAAGTACAGTATCAAGGTATATGGTGTTTCCTGTTTTACAGAACAATGTAAAGTGTGTGACTATACTTTGTAGGAGAAAATAAGGATGACAGCAGGCAAAGAATGGCATAGTCCAAGGGACTGTGAGATGGCTCAGAAGTATAAAGAGATCATGCAAAGGGCAGATCCTCAGGGTCTATGAGAGTGTCCAGATGATTGACAAGCATGACCGGATCTCATTTGTAGGGCATCCTACACAATCATCCTATTCATAGCCTCATTTGTCCTTTATCACCTTCTTAAAGTAGATACCAGGGGGATTGGTAGTGGTGGAGGTTAAACTAGGACCCATGTATGCAGAACTTCTAGTTCATTGTTATCTATTGATCCTCAGGACCACTTGCAGTGGATTAGGAAAATTTAAATTGGTTACTCATTTTCTGTATATTTACAAATAAAAGCCACTTTATTAGCGTGCAAACTACAGTATGGTCCATTTCATCATAAATTTGGAAGCTGACTAATTTGCACTTGTTTTATCTGCAAGGCTGGCAATTTTGGGAAACCTCCTACCTCCTCCATCTTCCCTCCCCATGGTCTCACCTCACCCATCCAACAAAGAAGCCAAGAATGTTATTTTGGGCTATGAAAGCCATATTAAAAATATTGAGTTTCTGTATACTCTTCTGAAATTTAAAATAAATAAATAAAAATAGGGCCAGTCTAATGCCGGGCTGGGTGCCCATGGAACAGAAGCCATATGCTCTGCAGTCAGACCTGGTGCTGTGTTGAGACCACACTTTCCCCGTCTGAGAGGATGATAGATGTCCATCCTGGGCAGGCAGGTTGGAGCCTGGAGTGACTCATACTACCTGTGGTTGGGGCTGCTTCTAGGGTTAGGTTTTTGTAGCTTATGAAGTCGATGGGGAAGTTGGGGGAAAGCCACACAACCATCAACCATCAGAGAAGTAGGACGGCAGGTACTGTTTATTTTGGCATGGAAGTTATGCATCTTATGATTGTGTGCCCTTGTGGTAACTTTTACCTTTCTTTTGACACAGTGTGGCTGATGATGGTCACAGCATGGAGGCAACCTCTGCTTTCTTCCCTTGCAAAGATGGCCTCTTCCTCGCTTCTAGAAAAATATCATCTTAATTGAGCTCAGGATTCTGGAATTACAGTTCCTATAGCAGTGTAGTTGGCTTTATTTATCTAAGGATTGGGATTGACTTCTTCTTTATTGATTTGGGGTGATAATCATGCAGTCTATTGGGCTGTTTCTAGTTATTTTGGCTATCTTAATTATTGGATTGTGCATGATCTGTTCTGTTCAAATAATTTCTCAGCAAAAAGAATTGAACCAGCAAAAGAGTGCATGTGTCTACCTAGTTCCTATCTGCTTCTGCCTCCAGTCTTTTGTGTCATGTTAAATGAATCATTTTGCTTTCCCGTTTTCCTTTTTCCTCTCTCTGAGCATAGAGAGAATGATATTTATCTTGTGCTTAAGATTTAGGGTCACTAAATATCAAAATGTAAATTGATGTTATCAGTTTGATAGGACCATTCATGCTGACTTCATGTAGTTTAAGTATTTTTTCTGATTATGAACTTTCAATAAATAATATACTAGAGTAGACATTGCAGAAAACAATTTTCCTCACTATGGAAGAAAACAAAAATCATCTATAACCCCTAACTTAGTTGTATAAACTTGCTAAGAGATTTGTTTTCATCCAGTCTTCATTCATATATGTATGCAAATATTTGAGATATGATGAAATATGCTGCTTTGGATCCAACTTTAAAGAACCATGAATTCCAATTTTAATCATTTTTAATATTTTTATATGGGTGTATTCTAATGTATGTAGTCATCTAGTTAACTATCTTTCTGACTCCCATATGTCCTCATATCCCTTATTTACCTGGTAGACAGAATCATCTGTCTAAAATAAACTTGATCTTACTTCCTTGTTTAAATTAGCTGTGGCTCCTAAGAACTTGGTGGATGGGGCTTTGTAGCGCAGGGGAGGAGTGCTTCCTGCCTGTCCTCTGTCAGCCTTTCCTTCTATCTTGTCATTTCTCAACACTCCATCTTAACATGTTTTGTTCTGGCAATACCCAATCTCCTGTTAGTCGTTAGTTCATATAAACATCCTTCGTCTGCACCCTTGGGATTTGCAGTTCCTCCGTTTGGAATGCCCAATCCTTCCCCAGCACCACCCCAGACCTGGCTGCCTGGCTCAGGAGGGCTTCCCCATCGTCCCCTCCCTGGGAACCTTTTCCTGCTGGCAGTTCTGTGATGGCCTGTTTGTATCTCTATCACTTAAATTGCTGCTGGCCTCGCCTACTCCTCTCCTTGCTCAGCCAGAGTGAAATGGTTTTTTGCTTGTTTGCTAAAAAAATCAATTCCGATCATGTCTTCTCCCATTTTACAACCTGGGGTGACTTCCATTGAGGCTTATGATAGAGACCAAGTCTCAATGTGGAATTCGGATCGGCCTCTGTTTAGCCCCCACCTTTCTTTCTAGCAGCATCTTCCATGGTGGCCCCCACTTACTCTCTGCACCCGGCCCTGCAGGCATTCCCATTCCAGGAGTGAGCTTCCACCAGTAAGTCCTTATTCATGCTCTTCCTTCTGCCCTGCAAGGACTATCCTACCCCTCCTTGAGACCTTGGCCTTCTCCGACTTACTTTCCCTAATCCTCATGACTCAAGCACCCTGTTCTATGATCTCAGGATGCAGGGTGCTTTTCCTCTAGGCCAGAGTTGTAATTTGACATCTTTTGTGGTATCAGTTCAAGAATGCCTATGTCCTTCACAAGACCCTAAACTCTGTGAGGGAGGGCTTGTGTTTGCTTCCATTCAGTTCACAGGTAGCATTGAACTGGGGCAAATCTCAGGGTCCAACAGCTGAGGTTAGATAAGCTCTGCGACCCATTGGGCTAAACAAGACTTGTTAAATTAGATGGAACCAAGTGGGGTAAGGCAGGAAGCATGGATTAAGAGGGTCATGCATAAGAAGTGCCTGGACTCTTGTAGTCCTTGGAATACCCAATAAGATCAATATTATCAACCCCCTTTTATGGACTGAATAAAACTCAGAGAATTATTTTGCTGAAGGTCATGAAGCTAATGGGTGTAGTAGGGCCATAATCCAATATTAAGTCAACCTCCAGAACAGGGAGATGAAGTGGAATGAAGAATGTGTCCAGGCTGTGTCTTAGGGCGCAGTTCGTAGAGCTCATGTTGGTTTCCTGTCTGAGGCAAACATGTTGACAGCTAGCTAGCTTGTTGTGGGTCTTAAACCATCCAGGCAGTGAAGTGGTGTGGCCAGCAGCAGTGAGCGCCTGCAGAAGCTGATTTCGCCTCTGCACACCTGTGCTCCCCATGCCTAATGGTTCTCTCAGATCTTTTGCATAGGGGCAGCTTCTGACCTGGGTAGTGTGTCTGAACCCTCAGCACTCAGCTGAGCCCTGAGCAGGAAGTCGCCTGGTGTTCAGACTTGGAAAAACTCGGTGCTTCTGAGCCCTGCAGGGAAATAAGATGTGGGCTCTCTGTTTCCAGCCCAGAACTCTTAAGCTACCCTGCCTAGGAGGCATGAGAAGGAGAACCGTGGGATGTCCTAGAATATTGGATATCTTGCCTTGGGCTTTGAAAAACAAACAGATTCAAAACAGAAGTCTTCTGCTAAAAGAATAATCCATAAAGAATGTTGCCAAAGAGGTTTTTTTTTTTTTATGTCTTCTGAATTTTCTTAAATTAGGTTTTTCTTTTAATTACCTACTTATCCTTCAGAAACTTGGAGCAGTCCCATTCCTTATCAACATATTCCTTGTCAATTATGCACAGGCTCGGGCTGATGGTGCCGAGGGTGATGCTTAAGTACAAGGCAGCTGGAAATTTTTCCCCTTGGGCTGAGGGGAGTGATAGGAATGCTGATGTGCTGCAGCTCTAGGCCGAGGCTTAGGCTAGGGGAGAGCCAGACTCAGCACAGCGCCTGGGGGCAGGGTGCCAGTGGGTGAGTGGGGCTGATCTCATGGCAAGGGGCTGATCTGCTGGGCTCCCAAGGAACTGAGGACCCAGCTGCTGAATGACAGGGTGAATGAGGACTGGGTGCTAACCTTTGACTTTTGTGATCCTTGTAAACTCCGCCTATTTACTGGTTCTTAGCCCGAATCCTCCAGGAGTTAATTTAAGAGATGCTTAACAAAACTGCCTATTGGCATTTTTCCCTCCTGCTTAATTAGTTATGCCATTGTGCTGTTTGATGTAAAATTAAGGGTGGTAACATTGTGTGGGCATGCTCTGTTGAGATGTAGGCTGAAAGGCAACGGGTATGTGTGTGTGTGATGGAAAGCAACAAGAAGGATAAGTCTAGACTATTTGCAAGTTATCTTGTCCTCTTTGTCCTTCCACCAGGCAGTCTGTATGTCCTTGTTAGGACTATTTATGATTAAGACAGGTGGCAAACAGAAAGGGAAATAGTTCCCTCTATGCTGTCATTGGAACAAGCCAAAAGTACATTTATTTTTCAGGCTTAAGCACCTGATGGCTACTTGGACTGTTTGAACTATGCAGCAGGTGGGTGATTCTGGACAGAGGAAATATGGGGAATCCAGGGTAGAGTGTGTGGCTCTGGGGACGGGGCCGCTTCCCCCATGGATAGATTCCCACCTGGAGATGTCATTTCCACTTGGTCACTTTGTGAGGTTTTCCCCTCCTCACTCTAGAGATGAACCCCATCCCCACCCCTGATCAGGGGTCTTGTGTGTCTGGGGCTCTGGGTCTACAGAGATGTGGCGTTCCTTTCTCTGTGGGCCCTTCTTTCCCATACCACTTCCTTCCCAGTTACTTCTCTGGTCCTTCTTTTGTTTTCCCCCAGTCCTAGGCAGGTGTCTAGGTCCTTGAAAACCTGTGCAGCAAGCAGAGAAAGATGTCTATGGACTGTGGTTTGGAAAGGTGCCTTCAGCCAGCAGTTCGTTTCCTGCTTCAGTGCAGGTAGGGGGCAGCCTGGGTGTTTCGGGACAAGGGCACAGGGGTTAGGAATGTACAGATGGAGATCATGGTGAAAGCAGTGTGCTGTCAATGTAGGCCCACATGCTCTCCTGGTCCACTGAAAAGTATTAATTAGGTATGACCAGATGTCGTCATAGTCCTTATCAAGACAGTATCAAGATTCTTATTGGACAGTCTGTTTCAGCATCTAAGAATTGATTTGGGAGGCAGATGCAACTTCAGTCCCAGCTCTGTCGCTTGCTAGCATGAGTCTTTAGGCAGATTACTTAACCTCTCCGAGCCTCAGTTTCCTCCTCTGTGAAATCGAGGTAGTGATAAAACCCATCCCATGAAGGAAAGGTGAGTGAAGCTCCCAGCATGGAACCTGGCCTACAGTCAGCTCCAGGAGGTCATGATCATCACTGTTGAGTTATGTGGCCTTGGGGCAGCCTCCTAAGTGTCCTGTGTCTTGTTCTCCTTATCTGTGGAAGGGGAAAATGCCTGCTTTATGTAACTAACATGGATGGTGAGAAGCACTTTGAACAAAGCGCAACATACTACATAATGAATAAAAGCATGGTTATCATTTTCCTATAACTAAACTCCTGCAATTCTGGTGGTCTCAAAAGTGTGCTTATCTGGCTGCTGATTGATGCAGTGATTTAGAGACGTCTGTGGAGCTGCTGGAGGAAGCAGAACACATGGGAAATAGTGATAAAGGCTGCCAAAGATAGAGGACCCTTCCCTGATTGTCACTTCCTGCTGCTGCCACGAATGGCTTTGGGATTTGGCTTCTTTCTACCATCAGGCTCTTGCCATGGGAAGGTGGGGAATGTCATCCTCAGCTGTTGTTGGAGTGCATCCTTGATAATGCAACCAATTTGTAGATTTTATAGCCCTTTGCTTCTTTGTCTCTGGCACCTCCCAGGCTCTCCATGAAGGGCTGGACAGAAGTAAAAGGAATGGAGATTCAGGTTTCTGTTTTGCTTGATCATTGCTTTGAAAAAGCTGCAAATATAATTTTAAATCAATTTATATTATTTTTTGAAATTGCTCTCAATAATTCATAAAAGTCTAGGTGTACAGCTTTATCAGTTATAAAGCCAGCTATACAGCAGTCTCCTATAATTTTTAAAAAATTTTGATGAACATAGTGTTTGTAGATATTTATAGGATAAAGCGTGACATTTTAATACACGTTTACAATGTGTAATGATCAAAGGGGGTAATTCGTGTGTCTCTTACCTCAGATATTTATCATTTTTTTGTGGTAGGAACATTCAAAATGTTCATTCATCCATTTGAAATATTCCATTAATTATTGTCAACCATAGTTGTATTACTGTGCTACATAGAACATTAGAAAGTATTCCTCCTATCCAAGAGCACCTCTGTACACACAAGCCATGCTTTCTCTACTCTCCACACCCTTTTCAGGCTTTAGTAGGCGCTCTCGATCCTGAAGACCAGCTTTCAAGGGCTCCTTGTTCCCATTTATCTTGATATGTATCTCTGACACAACCTGTCATAAATCCAGCAGCCCATCTGGTGAAGAGGACACGAGAACATTGTTCACCATAGCAAATATGTTTGCATTTTTTTCACAGTCTGAACAAAGCTATTGCCCTTGTCTGTATTTTCATAAATTAGCTGTACTAAATGTCACTTTCCTAATCTCCATATACAGTAGTTACTAGTCAATTCAGGGTTCATTTCATAAAGGGAAACAGATTTTTCAAAGTGAAGCTGAATTAGAAGAACTCTACCAAGACACCTGGAAAGGATGAAGAGTGCATTGTTTTTAAGGATATTTTGCCCTGGAACACCGCCAGATTCTGAAACATGCAACCTTTCTCCCACAAGTTGTACTTTCCTGAATATTTGAGAAATTGATAATGCTATCTGTTGTTTCCAGGTCATCTTGAGGCAAGTAAGAGATCTCTTTCTCTTTCCATCCCTTTTTTTCCTCCCTTCAGAGTTCTGGCTTAGTTTCACTTAGTTAGTCATTAGTTTTTGTGGTACCGTATTCTAGATTCAGAAAGTAGGTGCTCAGTTTGAAAGATTATTGAAAAATAAATGTTCATTAAATGAATGAGTCCTTTATTCATTCATTTGATGAGTGAAAGAATAAATGGTAAGTGACTGACTTGAATATAAGACATAATGGTTTGTGTAAAAACAAAAATTAGAATGGTGATTGCCAGGGGGTAGGTGAATAGAGAGGTTTTGTTTAATAGGGTTTGGGTTTGGTTTTGGTTTTAGGTTTTTGGTATTGGGAATTGAACCCAGGGTTGCTTAATCACCGAGTCACACTCACAGTCCTTTTTACTTTTTGTTTTGAGACAGGTTCTCATTAAGTCATTTAGGACCTCCCTAAGGTGATGAGGCTGGCTTTGAACTTGTGCTTCTCCTGCTTCAGCCTTCCAGGCTGCTGGGATTACAGGTGTGAGCCACTGCACCCAGCGGTTTTAATGAGTAGAATTTTAACTTCACAAGATGAAAAGAGTTCTAGAGATGGATGGTGGCAATGGCTATGTAAGAATATGAATGTACCTAATACCACTGAACAGTACTTGGGATTGGTTAAGAGAGTGATGTCAACAAGTTGGCTGAATAAGAGAGTCTGACCCTAATGCCCCCACAAAAAATATTGGTTTTTGACAACCACCCATAACCAAAAGTACCTCTGTGGGAACCCAGGAATCCGGTGAACCTCTGAGCAAAAAATAGTCAGAATAGATGCATCAAAGAAAGTAATAAGATCAGTTTCATTTTACCCATGCTACCTATTCCCCAAGGTGGCATAGCTCAGTGCCAAGAAAAAAGAGTGTAGTGGATATCCAGATTCCACAACTTCATAAGACATTGCTTGAGAGGCCCGCTTCTGCTTCATTCCACCCAGATCACTGAGGGTATCAGCATGGCTGAATGGTCTTGTGGGGAGAAATCTAGGCATGGGGAAAATAAGAGGCTCATAACATGAATGTTGCATGAATCTGCATGAATCTCAAAATCTGACCACAGATTCTACTAACTGTGTATTCCATTAAGAGGCCAACCCACAAGACATAGGGGATGCCTCACTGCCTCCCCCTCCTGAACACAACTGACTGATGCATGCCTCCAGAACTCTGTGCACACCCCTGAGATGGTGCACACAAGCCTGCACTGATGATGTGCTCCTGCAGATGGCACATGGATGTTAGCAGCCAGCTCAACTCTTTGGGATTAGGAGAAAGTACACAACCTTGAACACTTAAGGAAAATAAATAGAGTCTCTTAGCACTTGTACTAACTCTGTGGAATTGATAAATAGCCAACAATCCTAAGACTTCCCTTGCAAGAGAAAATGAGTGGAATGGGGCAGAGGCATTGGTAGGAAAGATCTGAGAGATCTCTAATATCTCTAGCTGGTTAGGGTTATTTTCTTCTGAAGTCAGTCAGTAAAGAGGGGACTGCTTCTTCAGATCTAAAGGCAGCAGTGCAAGTCTTCATGGAACATGAAGGAAATATAGCACCATCAAAGAAACAAAATAAATTTCCAGTAGCTGATCCCAGAGAAATAGAGATCAATGAGCTGCCTAACAAATAATTCAAAAAGATTATTTTAAAGAAGCTCAAAGAATTACAAAAGAATACAAATAGACAACTAAATGAAATCAATAAAACCAATACCGAACAAAATGATGAATTCAACAAAGAGATAAAAAAGTAAATAAAAAAGAACCAAGCAAATGCTAGAGTTGTAGCACACAATGACTGGACTGAAAAACTCAATACTCAATAGAGCATTTCATGGTAGAGGAAAAAGAGAAGAAAATGAAAAAGAGTGAAGAATTCTAATGTGACTTTTGTGACACCATCAAAGAAAACAATACATGCATTATGGAAGTTCCACAAGGATCAGAGAAAGGTACAGAAAGTTTATTTGAAGAAATAACAACAGAAAACTTTCAAAATCTGGAGTGGGAAATGAACACTCAGATCCATGATACCTAGGCTAAACATCAAGATTTCTTCTCTGAGACACATTATAATCAAATTGTCGAAAGTCAAAGAAAAAAGAAAAATTTGAATGTAGTGATAAGAAAGCAACTCATTGCAAACAAGGAAAGCTCCAGAAGTTTCTCAAATCAATCAGTGAATTTCTCAAAAGAATCCTTGCAGGCCAGGAGAAAGGGGGATGATATATTAAAAGTGCTAGAAGACAAACATGATCAGCCAATAATACTTGACCTGGCAAAGCAGTTCTTCAGAAATGAAGGAGAGATAAAGACTTACCCAAACAAAAGCTAAGAGAGTTCATCATCACTAGATCTGCCTTATAAGGTATGCTAAAGGGAGTTCCCCAAGTTGAGTAAAAGAATGCTAAATAGTGACATGAAAACATGTGAAAATATATAACTTACTGATAAAGGTAAGTCTATAGTTAAATTCAGAATATTGTTATGGTGATGTATAAATTAACTTTTAACACAACTATAAGTATTTAAAGATAAAATTTTAAAAATAACGATAGCTACAATTATTTGTTAATAGATATATATCATAAAAAGATGCAAATCATGATATCAGAAATATAAAATGTAGGTGGGGGAGGGAAAATTAAGAGTTTTGTATCCAATTGAATTAAGTTGCTATCTGATTAAAAGTCTTTTATAAGATGTTTTATGTAGGCCTATGATAATCACAAAGAAAAAATCTTCAGTATATACACAAAAGATAAAGAGAAAGGAATAAAAGCATAATACAACAGAAAATCATCAAATAACAAAGGAAGACCACAAAAGAGGAAACAAACAAACAAACAAAAGAAATAAAGGAACAACAAAAAATCAGAAAACAAGATCTAGTTATAAGTTGCCTACAAAAAACTCCTCTTAGAATACACACAAAGGGATGGAAAAGACATTCTATTCAAAGTGTAATAAAAAGAAGAGGTAGCTACAGTTATATCAGACAAGATAAAATTTAGGGAAAAGCTGTTACAAGAGACAAAGAAGGCCATTATATAATGATAAAGGAGTTGGTTCATAAAGAGGATGTAACAATAGTAAATATATATGCACCAAACATTGGCACTCCTAAATATATAAAGGAAATAGTCACATAATTGAAGGGAGAAATAGATAGCAATACAATATGAGTAGGAGACTCAAATACTCCTCTTGAAATATTGAATAGATTATATAGACAGAAAAATTCCTAAAGGAATAACTGACCTGAAGAACACTAAAGACCAAATAGACTTAACAGACAAATATAGAACATTCCATCCAACTGTAGTAGAATACAAGTTCCTCTCAAGCACACATGGAACATATTCAAGGACAGATAATGGAGTTGGGGATATAAAGCATGTGCCAACCAAGTTCCATCCTCAGCACCAAAACCATAAACAAAAAAATCCAGAAACTATAAACCAAAAAAATAAATAAAATAAAATAAAATAAATAAATAAACAGAATACAAGGAAACCAGGATAGATTATATGACAAAACAAGTCAATGAGTATAAGAACATGGAAATCATAGCAAGTATCTTTTCTGACCAAAATTATATGAAACTAAAAATTAATGACAGGAGAAGAAAATTGGAAAATTTACCAAAAAAGTTTTAGGATGCAAAACCAACATACAAAAGTCGGTTGCATTTCTCCACACTAACAATGAACTATCTGAAACAGAAATCAAGGAAACAATTCCTTAAAAATAAATAAGCATAAAATAAAAATAATAAAGTCTTAGGAATAAATTTAACCAAAGAAGTAAAAGGTGTATACATGGCAAACTACAAAGATTACAAACTTGATGAAAGAAATTGAAGAAGACCCAAATATGGAGAAACATATTACACATTTATGGATTAAAAGAATTTTTATTGCTGAAATGTTCTTACTACCCAAAGCAATCTACAAATTCAATGAAATTCCAATCAAAATTACAATGACATAAAAATTCAGAGATAAAAAAATTCTAAAATTCATATGGAATCACAAAAGACCCTGAATAACAAAAGGAAGTCTTTAGAAGGAGAAACAAAGGTCAAGGCATCACACTTCCTGATTTCAAATTATATTCTAAGACAATAGTAATCAAAACAGTGTGGTGCTGGTATGAAAACACACACATAGACCAATGGAACACAATAACTAACTCTGAAATAACTACACATATGTGGTCAATTAATCTTTGACAAGGTGCCTGAAACATGTAATGGGAAACAGATGGCTTCTTCAATAAATGATGTTGGGGAAACTGGATATATATGTAAAAAGAATGAAACTGAACACTTATACCATATACACAAACCAAAGTGCATGGAAGATTTAAATATGAGACCCCAACTGTAAAATTCTAGAAGAAAACAGGCAGAAACCTTCTTGGCAATTTGTTGTTTTTAAATATGACATCAAAATCACAGCAATAAAAGAAAAAAAAATCAAAAGGTGGGACTATATTGAACTAAAAGACTTTTTCCAGCAAAGGAACCAATCAATGAAGTGAAAACACAATCCGTGGAGCAGGAGAAAATGTTTGCTAACCATATATCTAAGCAGGTTAATAGTCAAAATAGTTAAGACATACCACAGTTAAAAAAAAAAAAAAGAGAGAGACAAAACAAATGAAAAATAAGCGAAGAACCTGAATAGACCACATTGCCAAAGACATAAAAATGGCACACACACACACACACACACACACACACACACACAAGTGGCCAGTCTTACTAATCATCAAAAAAATGCAAATCAAAACCACAATGAGATATGATCTCTAACCTGTTAGGGTGACTATTACCAACAAAAACAGTGCTGGTGAGGAAATTTACACCACAATGACGGTATTATTGGTGGCAATGTATATTCATATAGCCATTGTGGAAATCCATCTGGACGTTTCTAAAAAATTAAAAATAAAATTTTCATATGACCCGGCAATTCCACTTCTGGGTATATGTTCAAAGGAATTGAAATCAGGATTGTGAAGAGATATCTGCATCCCCATGTTCTTAGCAACATTTCTCACAATAGCCAAACTATAAAAACAATGTAAATATTTATCTACAAATGAATGGAGGAAGAAAATGTGATAATACATAAAATTGAACATTACTCTGCCTTAAATCCTACTATTTGCACCCTCCTGGGTAGACTTGATGAACATTTTGCTAAGTGAAGTATGTCAGTTGCAGAAAGACACATAGAGTACTGCCTGATCTCATATGTGGAATCCAAAATAGTCAAACTTATAGAAACAGAGAGTGGAATGGTGTTTACCAGGGCCTGGCAGCTGGGGGAAATGGGGAGATAGAATATTGGTTAAGGGGTACAAGTTTCAGCTATGCAAGATGCATAAATTTTGTAGACCTGATATACAGCATGATGACAATACTTAAGATCTATTCTCTTAGCAAATTTCTGTTCTCACTATAGGCACACTCAAAAACAAAAACAAAAACAAAAAGCAAAAACCTCTGTGAGGTGATAGATACACTCATTGGCTTGATTGTGATGATTATTCCAATGTATGCATATATCAAATAATCAAGTTGTACACCTTCAGTATACCCAATATGAAGGATTGTAAATTTTATGTTATGCGTATTTTACTACAATAAGAAAATTTCTGGGGGGAGGAAAAAAAGAGAGTGATTGTGACTTGGCCATTTATTTCCTCCTGAATGCTGGAGATGAGGATGAAATGGCAGAAAGAACTGCAGTCCCAAGGTCACCATTTACTTGTGCTTCTTATAAAGAGGGAGGTGAGAGGGAGTGGATGGACACCAACATTTATTAAGCACCAACCATGTGCCAAGCACCGAATTAGGACACTTTGTGTGTATTGTTTCATTTGATCCTCCTGACAGTTCTGGGAGATCACCTGTTTTCCTGATGAGGAAACCAAGCTTCAATGCAGACTAAGTTTGTTGCTCTAATTCTCACAGGTTGTCCTGAAGCTAATATTCTAGTTTACATTCTTACATGCTGCTTCTTATAAACACATTTTAAATGCAGGGGGAAAAAAGAATGCATTGTCAGGTTTCTTGCAATATTTGGGAGCACATAGGTTTAGTGTCACCATTTTAAACACATTCATTGACATTCACACTAATCAAAAAGTCATAATGGAGAGGTTAACTTTCCACTTGGACTGAATATCTTCCTGAATCCAGGAGATTTTAAGTTCAGGTGTGCATACAATAACTTTAGACCCATGTACTGTGAATAAAGCCTTAGTTCTGACTGTATTGATCTCTCTGAGGGCAGCATGTTGTGACTAGAGCAAGAGTAATCAGCAGTGACTATTGGCTGTCCTGGTAACATGGTATCCCTGTGGAAAGGCAAAGTGTATTTCAGTTGAGCATCCACTGAGTTAATGGATATGTTCAGTTTCACATCAGGCAGTGGCCCAGGGAGCAAGTGGCTCAGGGGCGTGTTTGTACTTGTCTATATCTGTCTTCTTTCCAATGGTAAGATCATGTCCCTTTCTCTCAACATGGTAACTCTGGGATGCAGAATGAAGAATATGAATTGTCTCCACTTGTGGTTCTTGTCTCCTACTAGAGAAGGAAGATAAAGGAATGGAGAAAAGGAGAATATAAAGGGAGAGAGAAGCAGAGAGTACTTAGCTGGGCCTAAAATTCCATACAGGTCACATAAAATCATATCCTGTCTTTAGCCTCAAATGACCAATACCAACCATACCAGTTAGGCCACTGGCTGTATGCCGTGATGGTTCTAAGAAGCCGAGAATTCTTGGTTTTAAAATTGTATTTCATTACTTTTTATTGTTGAGACGACATAATAGCAACATTCAAGGAGATTTCAAAATTATTTCAGGAAACCAGTAGCCATACACTACGCTAACCCAAGACGGTTTCCACTTTTCATAGGCTCATCCTTGTTTGGATGCTGTTGTTTCTGGTTGACTTCACTGACATTTTTTAAAAAAGCTTCCTGTAATGATGTTTATTGTCTCTGCATGGCATGGGTTGAGTCTGTCTGACTCCTCATTGAAATCGCCATCTTTGCCTCAAGAGATCATGTGTAAGTAGTTTAAGGAACTTCACCCAAGTCCTGTCTTTAAGAAATAGTCCCGTTGTCTGGGTTTGTTTAGATTTAAAAAGAAGCAGTAGTCATGATAAAAATAATGGAAGCCAACACTAACACTTAATCCTCCTGTGAGACAAATAGGCTATCGCAGTCTTCATATTATAGCTGAGGAAACTGGTGCTCAGAGAATTTAAGCAACTTGCCAAGGGCACTATCAGCAGGCAAATGGTGAACCCAAAATGCAAATGGTCATCTTGCTCCAGAGAGTATTGAGTGAACCCAGATATAATTCCATAGCTGCCAAGAAGTTGGTTCTTCATAAATAGTAATAAACAATTAGGAGGAACAAAGTAGTATATTGTGGAGAGAGAACCTAAACAAAGAATAACCTTCCCATCTTTCAGGTCCTTCCTGAAACATCCCCACTCTCAGTTGCTTTTACTTTAATTGCAGGCTTATTCACCTTCATCTAAACATCTCCTCTCTAATACAATGGCCACTAACTTCTTGGGACTTTGAGCTCTTGCAGTGAAGCTTGTCTGACAGGAGACGTATTGTAAGCAGAACACAAACACCAGACTCAGATTTTGAAGACTTAGTATGAAAAAAAAGGATCTCATTAATAATTTTCAAAGTATTGATTGTGTGTTAAAATATTAAATGTTAAAAATTAAATATTAAATATACAAAATTCCATATTTATATATGTTTACATATAAAATATTAAAACCTCCCATTTACTTTTAATGTGACTATTAGAAAATTTAAAATTTTATATGACTTGCATTATAGTTCCACTAGACAGTGCAGCTCTGGCTTACTAATTTTGTATCTGCCTCCTTTCAACAGTGTGGACTCTATAGATTTATCCTCCAGGGTTTTACTTTGGGACTGGTTTTGGTCATTTGAGGCTCTAAAGTCAGTGTTAAGTAACTGAGCTTACTGTACTTGGTTTATTTATTTAAGTGAGGGTTAATAAAGGAGGAGATAAGGAAGACATTTTCTTTTGTCTGCTTAGTGCCTGATTTGCTCCAAAATTAAATCTCTCCAACCAGAACATGGTTGCTGCCTTGCCCTGTGACCCTGATCTTTCCTCAAACTAGGATGCATGCTGGCAGAGCTGGCAGGAAAAAGAACTCTTTATTTTTCTGCCCATGGGCCAGTTATGGAATTCCAAGGTGCCCTCAAAATGTTTTAGGAAACATTGCAGACTGCTGTTTACCTCTCCTGCTAGAGGACTTCTGTAAGCATCAGATGTCATCGTCTGTTTGGGACCTGTCTCTCAAATGTCCCATACCAAGGAGAAGTCACACCTCCTCTCATAAGGAACTTGGGTCATTAATTGGGAGGCAAACTTTTTGATCTATTAGGAAATGGCAGACTGACTACAAGAGCCAGGTTGTGAAGCCAAGTGTCTAACTTGAATAGAAAAACCAAGAAAAGAGTGAGCTGCGTGGACTCTGGAGTTTGGGGAAGGCTTTTTCAAGGTAGTGGGTAGGCAGGGCTTAGTAAGTTTGGGGTATTTCAAGGTGAGGGTTGGAGGTGCAGGAGGCTCACAGAAGTGGGCTTGACACTTCCAGAGGACACTTTTGAGAAGGGCAGAGGTGGCTCCTGGTAACCAGTCCCAGGTAACTGCAGGTGAGGTGAGGGTACACACAGGTGAGAGGTGTTAGTATCCAGGTTTGATTCAAGGGGAAGCCTATCATATCTTCTTGGACAGAGACAGATGGCCAAGATGGCCTGACAGAGCTGACAGTGAAACCCCAGTCTCATGCTCTGCTCTGAGGGCCCATGAGAGACTTTCTCACCTTCAGGTTGTCTAAGTTTGAAAGCTGGCACCTCGGCAAAGCATAAAAGCGACTTAATAAACAATTATGTAGCACTTGTATGTGCCAGGCACTTTATTTTCAAATAAACACATAATTCTACCATGGCAAGTACAACTGTTTTTCATTTATAATCATTAATTTAAAGCAACATAAGTTCATGATACTGTAAAAGGCAGGCAGAAGTAACAAAAACCTTAAAGGTTTGCATATCTCATTTCACTGATGGGCAGCAGAGGCCCAGGTTTTCACACAGCAGATTTACCTAGCAGCGGCTGAGGGTGGTTGAAGGCTGAGAGAATAGTTGGGAGGTCCATTGGTGATTTTTTTCAGGAGTGAGGCGATGGCAGTCTTGTACTGAGGGTGAGAATGGAGAGAAAACATGAGAGCTGATAGATGGGCCTTTGCTCAGCAACTGTCCCACAGATCTGTTTATCTCTCCCAACGCTTGGGTTAATCTGATGGCCGTTGAGGGTACAGACTTGTGGTATGTGGCAGGGATTCTGTAATGAATGTGGGCAGGTGCCAAGAGGTCACTCATAATCCAGTGCTGACACCCATGGAGTGCTTACAGTAGGCCACATCATATGCTAAGTCCTGCATTGCCTCATTCATCCCTCCCAGTAACCTCATGAGGTATCTGCCACAACTTCCCCTTGTTCACAAATAAGGGAACCCAGGCTCAGAGAGGCTGAATAATTTGCCAAAAGTCACACATCTGGGATTCAAACCCACGTCTGTCTGACTGCAAGCCCTCGAAGCGTCACATAACCGCCTCATCTTTGATTGATAATAATGACATTTTATAGCATATTCTGCTGCTTCTTCTGTTTCTCCCTCATTTACTCGTCAGTGTGGGTTTCTATGATTTAGCTTGGAACTAAAACATCTCTTAGCATTGGAAACAACAGAAATTCACCAGACTGAAAGCTCTGTTCCTCACCCCTGTGCAACATATTTATGTATCTTCTTCGGTGGTTCATATCATCATTGAAGTGGCTCTACTTGGCCCTTTAAGAAGCTAATTAATCACTAAATATAGACCACAACTTGTTCTTTTCAATCCTCTGCGTGTTTCTTCCCCCCATTGTGTGATGCCATCTGGTGCTATGAGCTCATGCTTTTTGTGTTCGTTTTCAGAGAGCCAGATTCACTGCTGTCTAAACCCAGAAAGCCGGGTTAATTTCAAAGTTTGCATGTGTGGCTTTGAAAACATTGCGTCTAATGCCTCCTTGTGGATTTTCACAGTATCACTCCCTAACAGTACTGCACGAGCTTCTGTCCCTACCTTAGATCTGCATACTGTCTATAGACACTTGCCTTTTGTCAAAAGGACCCCCTTTTTCCTTGGCAAGCCATCTCGCAGCATCAGGACTTTTCCTGTGTGATTTTTGTCAGGTTTCATTTTGTCGGTTTAATGTGTGTGCTGTAGGAAGCCAAACCTTAATGATATGCTTTCCTCTTCAAAATCTCTTTGACTTTCTGCTACGACAGTGGAACAACTGTTTAAGATCAAGGACATAAAAAAGCTAATGGCTGGTTTATGATACTGCTGCGGATCCATACTTCACTCCCTCTCTCTCTTCTCATTCTGTCGAAGTCTCTCATCATTTTCCCAGGGCGTGGTGCTAGGACTTCCCCCACCCACACACAAATGTAGCCGAGAAACTGGGCTTACCATTAGAAACCCCAATCTCCAGGATCTTTCAGTGTTGCTTTTTGCTGTCTAGGTCTGGCTACAGGCTCCGTGTGGTCATTCCCCTTACCGACTTTCTCTTCTCACTTCAGAATTCTTGGCACTTTAAGTTTAGCCCCAGATCCCAGTGGGGAAGGAAAAGCCATTTGGTGATGTGTGCACTACTTACCTCATTCCTGGCACATGAAGGATCCCCTGGGAAGAAGGACAGGACCAGTCCAGCTGCCGCCTTCTTCCTGCTGTATTCCCTGCCTGCTGGGATTCTGCCTGTTACCAACAAGGGGCAGAGGAGATGAGCCCTGGGAAAATTTGCAGTGATTTGAAATGGACCACACACTTCCTAGCACAAAAGTTGTTCTAAGGCCAGCTCCTTTGAGTCTGAGAGAACCATTTCTCCTCCTCCACATCTCATCTCTAGCATTAAGTAGATTCTGCCAGATGCAGGTACATGTCAGTCATGCAGTCAGTCACATCTCAAGTAACAAGTACAGGGGTTTTGGATAATATACAGGCAGAACCCCTGATGAGGCCTCAGATTTGTTTCCAAAAGAGCATATGTTGGTGCTAAGCTGGAAGAATCGACTCTTATTTTTTTAACTTCAAATTCACATATATTTTATAACTACAGTTTTAGTTACCTGTAGAATTAACATAATTAGCATGCATTTCTAAGCAGGTTGAGAATTTCTGACTTTCTCGAGTGAGTAGTGCACAAAGTTTGGATTAAAGCTTGGTTACTATGTTGTACCATGGCCTTAGGCTAATTATTGAACGTCTCTGAGCTCCAGATTTTTCTGTTTAGTGGAAGTAATAATACCTTTCATATTTAGCTTTAAGGGTCAACACAAGTATTATGTGATCTTGTCGAATGTTTTTTCAAAGTATTGACATGATCAGGTGATTTCTGTCTTTTATTGATAAGGTGTATTTGCTTAATTGGTTTTATTATTTTTGAACCAATCTTGCATTCCTGAGATAAATTCCATTTGGTCGTGATGTAAAACTCTTTTAAAAAATCATTTATAATTGGTGCATTGTAAGCATCCATAATAGTGGAATTCATTATGCTATTGTACATGCACATGATATTATTTGATCAATCTCATTCCCTAGTACCTGCCCTTTCCCTCCACTCATCCTTCCCCCTGATTCACTTGCTTAACTTCACTGATCTCCTTTATTATTATTATTATTTTAATTCATACATTTTAATTATATGTAAGTAGGGTTCACTGTTTATATTCACACATGGACATAGAACAATTTGGTAGATTCTGTTCCCCAGTATTTTCCCAGTTCTCCTTTTTTCCTTTCCTCTCATTCCTCTTCCTCTACTCCATTGGTCCCTTTTCCGTTTTTGTGAGAATCCTTTTTTATTTCTTTTCTTTTTTCCTCTCTCTATAGTTTTCACAGATGAGAGAAAACATTCAACCCTTGACTTTCTGAGTCTGGTTTATTTCACAGTGTGGTGTTCCCCAGTTCCACCCATTTATCAGCGAATGACATAATTTCATTGTTCTTTTTTTTAAAAAATATATGTGACTTTTATTGCAAAAAAAATGTCTTATTTGACAAGACCTATAGCAGAAATACAATTTTAAGACTGTAACATGAAACCCAGTTTAGGAACTAATCAATAATTTCAACCTTGAATAGTCGTCCATGAAACACCAGTACAAATTCAAACTAAGAATAATCATATAAGAGACAAAAGCCAGCTATTCTAATCTTTAATTTCTCAGGATTCTTCAAGGTTTTTTTTTTCTACATAGTGTTATACCAATAGAAAGCTACAAATTTAAATGATATTTCCAATTTTTTTTTCCTCAGAACTCAAAATTAAGAAGTTATGACTGTTCTGAAAAATAAATCCAATATTTTAAAGTAGACAATGGAAGCTTTATATTTTTTTTGTGTGCCAGTAAAGTATGTTTAGTTACAATGTTTTTTCTTAGCACTGTTTTACAATATAATGATGCTTTTTCTATTTAATAAGTAAATATCTCGTTTGTTTTTAAAAAGACTCCAGAGATTAATTGCTTGTTGTCATCATAGTCATCATCATCAGGTGTCATTGCCACTTCACTTTACATGACCCTAATTTCCTTGATTTATTGAATTTTAATTTTTCTTTATTATTTATTCTTTTTTTTTTTTTTTTTTTTTTGTTTGGGTACAGGGGATTGAACCCAAAAGCACTTAACCACTGAACCATATCCCCAGCCCTTTTTATTCTTTATTTAGAGACAAGATCTTGCTAAGTTGCTTAGGACCTAGTTAAATTACTGAGGCTGACTTTGTACTCATGATACCCCTTCTCAGCCTCCCAAGCTGCTGGGATTACAGGTGTGCACTACTGCACCTGGTCACTGAATTTTTCTTGCCTTTAAGCCCATATCATCTCTTTTTCAGTTCTTCATCGTTCTTCATTGTCCATTAAGAACAATTTCATTGTTTCATTTCATTGTTCTTAATGGCTGAGTAAAATTCCACTGTGTATATATACCATATTTTTTTACATATTCGTCTTTTGAGAGACACCTACCCTGGTCCTGTTGTGCCCAAAGGCTCGAGACCCCACAAAAACCACCAGAAACCACCATCAATGCAAGCAACAAAGAGTCATTTATTAGCAAACTCGAGCCTGGTCCTCTGCGTCCTTAACCAGTGACACTAAGAGACCCCGAGCCCTCGTTATCAGGGTTTATATAATGCAAGGCAAGCAGTTATACAGTGTTCTTCCTAATTGGTTAACATACACAATTGTAAAGCATGTTATCTTAAGTTCTGAGTCACCCTGACCTCCGAGAGGAGGGTGGTCGTTAGCACGGTTTGCTCTTGGGTCAGCCCCCTGGCCTTCACAGATAAGATGAGAGACGGAAAATTCTTTACCACTTTCAGGAGGCTGGGGGCAGTTTGGGGAAGCCTGTGTTTATACAGGTGCGGGCTCCCTCTATCTTTCAGTCCCATAACTTGGCTGTTGTGAGTTGCACTGCTATAAACATTGGTACCGCAGGTATCACTACCATATACTGACTTTGGTTCTTTTTTGGATGGATATCAAGGAGTGGGATAACTAGGTCATATAGGGGATCCATTCCTAGTCTTTTGAGAAATATCCATACTGTTTTCCAAAGGGGTTATGCTAATTTTCAGTCACACTGACAATGCATGAGTGTACCTTTGCCCTCAAATCATCACCAGCACTTATTGTTATTTGTATTTTTTTTTTGTGAACCCAGGGTTGCTTAACCATTGATCCACATCCGCAGCCCAATTTTTTAATATTTTATCTAGAGTAAAGGTCTCACTAAATTGCTTAGGACTTGGCTAAGTTGCTGATGCTGGCTTTGAACTCGCAATCCTCCTGCCTCCACCTCCAGAGCCTCTGGTATTTCAGGCGTGCATCACCGTGCCTGGCTCATTATTTGTATTCTTAATGATTGCCATTCTAGCTGGAGTGAAATGAAATCTCAGTGTAATTTTGATTTGCAGTTCCCCAATTACTAAGGGTGTTGAACATTTTTCATATATTTCTTGGCTATTTTCATTTCTTCTTTTGGAAAATGACTGTTTAGTTCATGTTCCTATTTATTGACTGAGTTATTCAGCTTTTTTTATCTTAAATTTTTTGAGTTCTTTATATATTCTAGATATTAAACTCCTATTGGAAGAGAAGTTGCCAAAGATTTTCTCCCATTCTGTAGGTTCTCTTTTCTGTTTTTGCTATACAGAATCTTGTTAATTTGCATCTATCCCACTTATCGAATCTTGGTTTTATTTCTCGAGCTTTAGGAGTCTTATTAAGAAAGTCGATGCCTGTGCCAATATGTTGGAGTATTGACACTGTGTTTTCTTTTAGCAGTTGCAGTGTTTCTGGTCTAATTTCTGCTCTTGGAGTTGATTTTTGTGCAAGTGAGAGATAGGGTTCTAGTTTCATTTTTCTACATAAGGATATTCAGTTTTCCAAGCACCATTTGTTAAAAAGGTTATCTTTTCTCCAGTGTGTTTTTGGTAACTTTGTCAAGGATCAGGTATCTATATCTATGTGGATTTGTCTCTATTCTTTCTATTCTATCCCATTGGTTTTCATGCCTGTTTTTATGCCAGTACCTTGCTGCTTTTGTTACTGTTGCTCTCTTGTGTAATTTGAGATCAGGTATTATGATGCATCCAGCATTGCTCTTATAGCTTAGGATTGCTTTGGCTATTCTGGGTCTTTTATTCTTCCATATGGATTTAGGACTGTTTTTTTTCTAATTCTGTGAAGAATGTCATTGGTCTTTTGATTGAAGTCACATTGAATCTATAGACCGCATTTAGTTATATGACCACTTAATTCTACCTATCCATGAACATGGAAGTTCTTTCCATCTTTTGAGGTCTTCTTCAATTTATTTAGTGTTCTATAATTTTCATTATGGAGGTCTTTCACCTCAATTAAATTTATTCTTAGGTATTTTTTTGTTTCTTTAGGCTATTGTGAATGGAACTATTATCCTGATTTCTTTTTCAGAAGGTTCATTATTGGAGTATAGGAAAGCTATTGATTTATGAATGTTGATCTTGTATCTTCTATTTTGCTGAATTTGTTTACCAGCTGTAGAAATCTTCTGTTGGAGCTTTTTAAAAGAGATCTTTTAAGTATAGGATTATGTCATCAGCACACAGAGAGAATTGATTTCTTCTTTTCCTATTGTATCCCTTTAACTGCTTCTCTCTTGATCACTGTGGCTAGAGTTTCAAGAACTATATTAAATAGGAGTGATGAGAGTGGATAGTCTTCACTTGTTCGTGAATTTAGAGGAAATGTTTTCAGTTTTTCTCTGTTTGGTATTTTGTTGTCTTTGGCTTTATTGTATACAATCTTCATGATGTTGAAGTAAATTAGTTCTATCCCCTGTTTCTTCAGTGTTTTAAACCTGAATGGGTGTTGAATTTGTTGAAGATTTTTTTCTCCATCTATTGAGATGATCATATGATTTTTGTCCTTAATTTTATTTATGTGATGAATTACATTTATTAGTTTGCATTTGTGAACCAGCCTTGCATCCCTGGGATGAAACCAACTTGATCATGATATAAAATCTTAATGGTTCTTGAATGTGGACTATTAATATTTTATTAAGAATTTTTAGGTTTATGTTCATCAGAGTTATTAGCCTGTAGTTTCCTTTCCTTGATGTGTTCTTGTCTTGTTTTAGTATTAGTGTGATATTGACTTCATAGAATGAATTTAGATGTGTTCCTTTACTTTATATTTCATGGAACAATTTGGGGACAATTGGCTTAGTTCTACTTTAAAAGTCTTGTAGAATTCAGCCAAGAATCCCTTTGGTTCTGGCCTTTTTTTTTTTTTTTTTGATTGAAAGGCTTTTTCTTACTGTTTCAATCTCGTTGCTTGATGTTGGTCTGTTTAGGTTTTCTATATCCTCTTGGTTCAATTTTGGTAGGTCATATGCTTCTAAAAATTTGTCAGTATGGTCTAGGTTTTCCAATTTATCAGAATATGAGTTTTAAAAGTCCCTAATAAACCTCTGAATTTCTGTGATATCTACACTGATGTCTCCTTTTTCATCTCTAATTTTATTATATATGTAAATATATATATTTACATGTATATAATTACATATGAATATATATTTTTAAGTGTATTCATGTATATCAAATATTCATTTATGTAAACATATTAAATATATGTAAAATATATAATTACATATTTTTCTGTCTAAATTTGTTAATATCTGTGGTAATATTTACTGTCTAATTTTTCTTTCTTCCAGTTATCAAAAGGTTATATCAATCTTATTTATCTTTTGAAAGAACAGACTCTTTGTTACATTGATTTTTTGTATTTTTTAATACTCCATTTATTAATTTCAGTTGTGATCATAATTATTTCCTGTTTTCTACTGATTTTGGAATAAATTTATTCCTGCTTTTCTAGGACCTTGAGATATGACATTATATTGTTTATTTGGGATCTTTCTGAGGTTTTTTTCTGTTGCTTGTTTTTTAATGTAGGCACTTAATACAATAAACTTTCCTTAGAACTGCCTTCATAGTGTCCTTGAGATTCTGGTACATTGTATCACTATTCTTGTTTGATTCTCTGAATTTAAATTCTTCCCTCTTTTGTTTTCTGATTCATTCCATGCTCAAAAAGTCTATTTTTCAATCGCCATTGTTTTTGTGGTTTATATATATTTTTCTTGCTGTTGATTTCTCATTTAATTCTATTACTTGAAAAGATGCAAGGACTTATATTTCTTTTTTTTTTATTTGTCAAGAGTTACTTTGTGTCCTATCCTAAAAATATGATCTGTTTTGGAGAAGGTTGCACTGCTAAGAAGAAAGTGAATTCAGCAGTGGTTGGATGAAATATTCTACAAATGTCTGTTAGGTCCATTAGATTTATATCATGTTTAGATCTGAAGTGTGTTATTGATTTTATGTCTGGATGACTTACCTATTGAAATTGACCAGTTTATCATATTGGTGATTATCTGAGATTTTGTCTAGAAGTGTTTGTTTTATGTAATTAGGCACACCAGTGTTTGGGGCATAAATATTTACTACACTTCTGACTTCTTATTGGATTGTTTTCATTACCAGTATAAGGTGACCTTTCTTGTCTATTCTGATAAATTTTTTAAAAATCAGCTTTGTCAGATATGAAAATAGCTACTCCTACTTGTTCTTGGATTCTATTTGCATGCAATATCCTTTTCCATCCTTTTACTTTCAGTGTGTGAATGTCTTTGCCCATAAGATGAATCGCTTGAAAATAGCATATAGTCTGTTCTTGTGTTTTAATTCACTGTGACTATGTCTTTTAATTGAAGAGTTGAGACAATTTATATTCAGAGTTATTATGGAGAGATGATTATTATTTCCTGCCATTTTGATTATTTCATACATTTAATTGTCTTAATTTTTATTTGCTTAATGGCTTTTCTAGTGAGCTTCATCCATTCAGGAGCACAGGGGGGTGTTTTTAAAGTTCTGTTGTATTATTTATTTAACTATTTTCTGTTAGTGATGACTTAGTGGTCACAAATTCTTTTAGCTTATTCTCATCTTGGAAAGATTTTATTTTTCCTTTGATTCTGATGAATAGCTTTACTGGATGTTGCAATCTTGTTTGGCAATTATTTTCTATCAGAGAAATAAGATTTTCTTATTCAAAGCCCTCCTAGATTTAGTCTGAGCTGAGAAATCAGCAATAATTCTTATTAGTTTATCTATAAATGTGACCTGATATTTTTCTCCTGAGGCTTTTAATATTCTATTCTTATTCTTTATGTTAGGCATTTTGATTATGATGTAACTTGAAGAACTTCTTTTTTGATATTGTTTGCTTGGAGTTCTGTATAATCCTTTATGTAGATGTCCATCTCATTTCTACAGTTTGGAAATTTTTCTGCTATTTTTTCACTGGAAAGGTTCTTAATAACATTAGCCTATATCTCCTTGCCCTCTCTTTAATGTCAATGACACTTAAGTTTAGTCTCTTCATGTCCCAGAGTTCTTGTATATTCTTACTATAGTCTTTATTTATTTATTTATTTATTTATTTATTTATTTTACTGTGTACCAAGTGTTCAGGTCATACAACTCTTTTTAAATGTTTGCCAGTGTTAAATTTTTTTACTAAGTTAAATTACTAACTCAATCTCTTGTCGTATTTGTAGGCAGATTTTTCTCTTACTTCTTTAGTCAGTCTTGGATTTTGCATCTTTCTAGGAATTTGCTATTTCTTCTGACTTGTCTAATTTATTGGCATACCATTTTTATGCTGTTCTCTTACACTCCTTTATATTTCTATAAGTTTGTTAATAATAGTCCCTGTTTTATTCCTGATTTTAGTTAACTTGAATTTTCTCTTTTTAAAGCTAAAACTGGGCATGGTGGCACATGCCTGCATTCCCAGTGGCTCAGGAGGCTTAGGCAGGAGGATTGCTAGTTCAAAGCTAGCCTCAGCAATTTAGTGAGACTCTGTCTCAAAATAAAATATAAAAAAGGCTTGGGATGTGACTCAATGGTTAATTCTCTCTGGGTTCAGTCTCTGGTACCAAAATATAAAAAAAGTATCTAAAAATCTGTCAGTTTTTTTGTTAACTTTATCAAAGAACCAAGTTTTGGGTTTGTTTACTTTCTCTATATTTTCATTCTTTATTTCATTTATCTCTAACTTTATCTATTTCTATTCTGTGTTTAGTTTGCTCTTTCTTCCTAGTTTCTTAAAGTGGAAAGGTAGGTTATTGATTTGAGATTTTGTAACATGTTTAGAACTATGAATTTCCCTTTAAGCTCTCTACTGAAACTTAGAACAATACTTGAACAATACTATAAATTTAGTATTAGGTTAGTCAGCTTTTTGTCACTGTGACTAACTAGAGCAACTTCCAAGGTTAAGGTTTCCAAGGTTAAGTCTATGTTCAGCCAGCTCCATAGTTCTGAGCCCAAGCTGAGGCAGAATATCATGACAGAAGGCCATGGCAGAGGAAAACTGCTCAGTTCATGGTAGTTAAAAGCAGAAAGAACTTGAAGTCAAGGAGCCAGCAATAACATAATCACCAAGGGCAGCCCTCAGTGAACTACTTCCTCCAGCCATGCCCTACCTGCCACTGATTGACTCAAATTATTAATGCATCAAATGGATTAACCCACTGATTGAGTTATAGCTTTCATAATCTAATTGTTCACCTCTGAACATTTCTACATTATCTTATGCATAAGCTTTTAAAGGCACACCTCATATTGAAATCATAAGTATGTTGTGATTTTGTTTCATTATTCCCAACATGTTTTCTGATTTACTCATGATTTCTTCATTGACTCATTGGTTATTTAGGAATGTGTTACTTAGTTTACACAAATTTGTGAATTTCCCAAATTTCCTTCTATCATTAATTTCTAATTTCACTGAATTGTGGTGAGAGAACTTACTTAATGTGAATTTAATTTAATACTTTTAAATTTATTGATCTTTTTTTTTTTTTTTTTTTTTTTTTTTTGCCTAACATATGGTCTGTCCTGGAGAATATTCTGTGTGCATTTGAGCAGAATGCATATTCTGCTGGTGTTGGGTAAAGTGTTCTACACATTTCTGTTGTGTCTAGTTGGTTTATAGAGTTGTTTACATCTTCTGCTTCCTTATTGATCTTTGGTTGTTTAACCATCATTGAAAGTAGGTTAATGCATTCTTCAACTACTTTGCTGAATTATCTTGTTCTCCTTTCAATTCTGTCAATTTTTTTGCTTTATGTATTTTGGTGCTCTGTTGGTAGGTGCATATATGTTTTTAATTATTATATCTTCTTAATATATTGATCCTTTCATCATTATAAAATGTCTTTCTTGTCTTCAGTACCAGTTTTTATGTGGAGTCTGTTTTGTCTGATATTGGGATAGCCATTCCATCCCTCTTTTGGTTATTATTTCCATGGTATATCTTTTCCTATTTTTTTTACTTTTGACCTATTGTGTCTTTGAGTCTAAAGTATGTATCTTGTGGATACCAAATAGTTGGATCATGTTGTTTTATCTGATGCCCATCTCCATCTTTTGATTGGTATATATACTCTATTTACATTTAATGTAACTCCTGAAGGTAGGATTTGTATCTACCAGTTTGCTATTTGTTTTCTAGATGCCTCATGCCTTTTTGTTTCTCACTTTCTCCATTACTGTCTTCTTTTGTGTTGAATGAAGTTTTCCAAAGTGCCTTTTTAATTCCCTTTTTATTTCATGTATATACATATATATATTATATATACACATATATCAATTAGAACTGTCATCTTAATTTATAATAACTTAGTTTGGATTAATACTAACTAAATTTCAATAGTGTACAAAAACTTTGCTCCTATGTAGTGCCATTCCCTCTCCCTTCCTTTGTATTATTGTCATACAAATTTTATCTGTATACATTGTGCATCAACACAAATTGGTAGTTACTGCTTTATTCTTTATGAATTTTAAATCAGATAGGAGAAAAAAATTACAAATGAATTATGGATTTCTTTTTACTGTCTTTTATGTTTACCTGTGTCATAGCTTTTACAAATGATCTCTACTTCTTCATGTGTATTCAGTTGTAGTCCTTGCATTTCAACCTGAAGAACTCTCTTTAGTATTTCTTGCTGGGCATTTCTGATAGTGCTCAATTCTTATCATTTTTGTTTAGGTGAGACGCTTTACTTTTCATTTCTGAAGGATAAATTTCACGTATATAGAATTCTTAGTTGACAATGTTTTTCTTTCAGTGCTTTGAATGTGTCATCCCACTCTCTTCTGGACTTTATGGTTCCTCATGAGAAATCAACTGTTATCTAATGAAGATTCCATATACATGATAAATTGCTTTTTTCTTACTGCTTTCAAGATTCCCACTCAACCTTTGGATTTTAAAAGCTTCATTATGATGTGTCTAGGTTGGGATCTCTTTGAGTTTATCCTATTCATATTTCGTTAAACGTCTTATGCATAAATTAATTTTTGTAAATCAAATTTGGGAAGCTTTGGACAATTATTTCTTCAAAAATCTTTTTGCCTCTTTCTTTCCTTCTTTCTGAAGCTCCCATTATACTTAGGTTGGTATGATTGATCTCACAAACCATATTCATTTTTCTTTATTTTCATCAGGCAGGATAATATCAATTGACTCATATTCAAGTGTGCTGATTCTTTCTTCTGTCTGCTCAACACTTCTGTGGAGCTCAGTAGTGAATTTTTCATTTCAGTTATCATATTTTTCAACTCTAGAATCTTAAAAATCTTTTGGTCACTTTACTGATATTCATGAGATACCGTTTTCATTCTTTAGGTTTTTGGACATGATTTACTTTAGTGTTTTTGAACATATTTAAAACTACCTATTTTAAAGTCTTTATCAGATAAGCCCAATGTCTGGGTTTCCCAGTGATAGTTTCTCTTGACTGTTTTCCCCTATCTCCCTTATGAACCAATCTCCCTTTCTTCCTTCCTGCCTTATTGTAGCACTGTAGATCAAACTCAAGGCCTCATGCAAAGTAACCATATGTTGTGCCACTGAACTACATTCCCAACTGTAGACCATACTTTCTTATATCTTTGCTTGTCTTGTACTTTCATATTGAAAACTGAGCATTTTAAATAATATATTGTTGCAACTCTGGAAATTAGATTTTTCTCTTCCCCAAGGTTTGTTATTATTTTTTATTGTTGCTATTATTTCTTTAATGACTTTCTTATGCTCATTCTGCAGTTTGTGTTTTTGTCATACATGGTCCCTGAAGTCTCCAATTAGCTAAGTGCTCAGCTAATAATTGTACAAAAATGTCCTTCAATACCTGGAACCATTATGAAGTCTCTAAGCTTTTGGCAACAGACTGTGTGTGTTTGTTAGGACTCATCTTCAATTCTGCTTTAACCTTTCACTTTCTGTTTGTGCAGAGCTTTAAGATCAGCCTGAGAATGACTATCAAATGAAATGATAGTTTTGAATAATAGAAATGTAAGCTATTATCACTTTTGTGATCCTTTAACTGCTTTTATTCCTACACCAGATTATTTGCTCTTTGCAAGTACAAGTCTTTCCTGACTTACAAACATGTAACTTACATGTAAACCCCAAACTTATATGCCTTAGACCTTTCTCAGCACAACCAGCAGGCTTATGTTGAAAAACAAAAAGAAAAATAAAAGAACTTTGAGATTTTGGTGACTCTGTGGTTTCATAAGGGAAAAAAAAAAAAACTTCCAAAAATCAGTGATATTTTGGGGTAGTATTTCTCAAATTGAAATTCAAGGACTACTTGCCTCAGAACTCAGAATTACATAGGATATTCAGGAAACCTAAAGTTTCCTGTCTCCATTCCAAGTCTTTTGATTTAGATTATCTAAGGTAGAGTCTAGGATTTGCATTTTTAACACCCTCAGGTAATTCTTATGCACATAACTATCTGAGAAACTCCTTAGGGAAGATAAGCCTGTATGTGTGTTCACAGGAAGGACTGACTAGCTTATGATATGAACCATGCTTTATTAATCTCCTTTCACTGTCTGATTTTTTTTCAAATTTCACTTTACTTTTATGTTTACTCAAATTCCACAAATTAGAGATTTATTTACATCTATAAGGACACTTCTGAACAGCTGTCAGAGTTAAAGGGCTAACATTCACTCATGCCTTTATAAAAATTAATTTAGTGAGATTGTGTTTATCTGAACAACTGGCCAAGATGACTTGCAAGGAAAGAAGGAAGTTTTGACTGTTGTTTAATTTTAAGAGAAAGTAGATACTTTTCATGGGATTCAGAAGCATTTAGGAGAAGAATAGGTCCTGTTTTAATTTATGCAATAAAAGCAGAGGAGAGGTTACAAGATCAACCAGTGAGTACCCTTACTTATATCAAAATATTGGGCCTAGGGCTAGCCACGCAACCAGACAAAGGGAGAAAAAAAATGACATTAGCCAACCGAGGGTTACATGGACTTTTGACTGAAGATAGTCACTACCTAAAGCAGCACGCAGAAGTTGTCTTAATGGAGAAATGCCCTCTGATTTCCTAATTACACACTTCCTAATGAACTTTTCTATATAACCTATTTGAGAGTTTGAGATTGGATCAAATTCAGATATGTAATTTATGTGTTAATTTAAAATTCTGGAACTGATTTCTCCCAGCCATCTCTATACTTTTAGGCCATTTCTTTTTGAGTAGTTTAATGTTTAGGTCATATTAAACTTGGTATTGAAAAACAGGATAATATGTAGATCCTTGTAAAATTTAATATTTTTAAAAAATGAAATATGGCTTAAAAATTGTTTCATGGTTTAGGTTTTTACTGTTCTGATTTGCCTCTGTTAATGAGAATAATCAAGAGATCCCTATCCCTCTTCCATTCAACCAAGTTTAGGATAAATTATTCTGCCTTAGGTTTCCAGAATTCTATTACAAATGAATAGACTAGTAAATGGCATTTCTTATTTCCTTCCAGGTATTGCACAGCGGTGCACAGCTATCAAGTACCACTTTTCTCAGCCAATCCGCTTACGAAACATTCCTTTCAATTTAACCAAGACAATACAGCAAGACGAATGGCACCTGCTTCGTAAGTATTTCTGGGAAAGAGAGAGGAAATGGTGTCTTTCTGAACAAAAATGTGTTCGCACCATTCCCCCCACACCACTGCTCAGGTTTGGACTGAAATGTAGTGTTTATCCTACGTGAGCCTCTGGGCCCTATTGAACTTGGTCAGAGGCTCTGAGAATCATTTCACTATGCTGTGGGCACAACTTGTTTATAAACCAAATGTGTGAAAATCAGGTATGAGGCTCTGTGAGACAGGGTAGTATGCCTTTCTGTGCTGGTGGCATCTGTACATACCAGGCGACTGAATCTTTTCTTAACCAAGTCTTGGGGACAAGGACCTGCCCTTCCACTTGTCTAACAAACCAAGGAGATTATACTTTCTATGCTTCTACATTTGTTTTGTTTATACGATATGTATTTCAGTCACTGTGTTTATCTCAGACCTTGGCATTTCTGCTAAAAAATCTTTATGAGTGTATGTCATAATTTTCTCAGTGGGTGCCTGTACCTCTGCATCTCAACCAAAGGAACAGCTCTTTTTCACTGTTGGGGAAATGTGAAACTCTAGGAAGGATCATGCAATGTGAAACTAAAGAGGACTGATATTTACCTGGAAACTATTGATTCAAACTGTCTTGTGATAGATAGCTCATGAAAACAAAACGCTGCATTGAATTCTTTTCAGTGTTTTCCCAAATTAGAGGTTGACATTGTCATTTTCCCAATGAAATAAGCAGCAGGGACTGCAGCTAGTTTGGTGGTGAAAGCCACTGCAGAAGTCCATGCAGGGGCTCATTCTGTAAGTAAATAACTCTGCAGGGCTAAAGGCCCTTGAATCTCAAACACATATATGTGTGTTAGCTTTTTTGTCGCTGTGACAAATAACTGAGAAAAATAACTTGGAGAGGAAAAGATTTATTTTGGCTTATGGTTTCAGAGGTTTCAGTCCATGGTCAACTGACTCCAAGGCAGAAATATCAGGACGGAAGGGCATGGCAGGGGAAAGTTGCTCTGCTTATGGTAGTCAGGAAGCAGAGAAGGAGGAAAGGCCCAGGCATAAGATAGAGTCCCCTGGGGCATACCCCCCAGTGACCTACTTTCCCCATCCTTGCCCACCTGCCTACAGTTTCTCCCATCTCCTGGTAGTATGTTCAGCTATCAATGGATCTGTTCTCTGATGAGGTTAGAGGACTCATGATTCAGTCTCTCCCCCAAATCCCCAGCTTTGAACATCACTGCATTGGGATCAAGCCTTCAACGTATGATCTTTTAGGGGACATTCCAGATCCAAATCATAGCAACATACATGCAAGCTCTAATGATATTGCCACATTATATTATTGGTATGATATAAATATTGTGAATGCAAACTTAAAAACTTGGAAAAATCATTGGATGAAATGTGGCTTAGTTTTTAGTAGTATGACTTCTTGAAAGTTCTTTCTTGCTGGCAAATTTTAACTACCACTTCTCAGTAGATCCAAGTCAGAGTCTTACCTAAGTGTTCTTAATTCTTTGTGAGCAGGTTTGGAGTTCTTCATCTATCCAGATGAGCCTCATAGTTACTGACTTTGATCATGTCAGAAAAGATCATCATGGGATCTTGAAAAAGAATTTTATCTCTTTACTCTGAACCCCATTATGGCCCCAAAAGGCAATATTCTAGCATTCTCTTAATTTGGGGGGGAAGTTCTCATAGAAAGATGCTTTTAACAGTCTTATGCGTGGCTCTTTCTAAGAAAATCACCTTGGTGATCTGTACTACATTTACTGGATAAGGTTAACGTGTCTGGTACTAATGCAAATCCCATGTGGATTATATCTGAACTTTGTGTGTTTTAATAGTCATAGAAGATAGAACTATCACTCAAACCACAGGAAATTTGAGAGGTCATCAGATAATAGTGACTGAACTATTATCACATTTCTTCAGTTCAGATATGAATCTCTCCAAACTCCTTTTATCCATAACATTTAACTCAGCCTCTTAAATTACCACTGCCCCTGACCCCTTGCTCTGTGGTATTTCTACTTCCTTTTCTAGGCAGATACCCTGTTTTCACTTGGATGCTCTGACATGGAAGTGGGGAATTCCCCTTAAGAAGAGGGATGGTCTGTGTGGCTAAGATGCTGAGAATGAGGCTGGAGGCTGCTTTAATCCATCCTCCATGTAGTACCTCTAAGATACCAGGAGCTCACAGCCAGCCAGCCAGGTGGCAGCTGCTTAAGCTAAGAAGCCCACACGTCCAACAGTGTGGTGTGGTGTGTGTCTTGTCTTGGTTCCATGTGCCCCTGTGTGTTCATGGTCCTTGTTATTTTGCCCAGTCCTATTGCCCAGCCCTAGGGCAACAAATATATGGTCGGAATCTGTTATAAGAAGCATCATAAAATTTAGCATACAGATAGCAAAAAATTTAAAGTTAACTTTCTTAAAAAAAATTAAAAAGGAAGGAAGGAAATAGAATGAAAAAGTAAAATAGCCCAAAGGTGGGCACCCCGAGTTCTGAGTGCTTGTTACCTTAGTAATTGGAGGGATCATGCATCTGGTTAGACGTTGTCACTTTTATGATGGGCTCAGCTCTATTGTTGGGTATACAATGGAGACTTGACCAATGGGTACAGTTCTCCTTATCCTGGGCAAATGGGTGCTTGATTTCTGGGACCTATACCTTAGGATAGAGGGTATTTATGAGCAGACACCTCCTATGTGCGTTTTGGGCCATTATTTCATTCCCCAAGTTGACTTCACTTTCTCAAATCCTTTTTGAAAGTAGGCAGGGGTCAACGTAAATGAAAGCAAAATAATCTTCATTCATGACACTCAGACAAAAACCTTAATTCACCATAGCTCACTGTTTAGGCTCTTCCATCTACGGCAGATCAATTACAGCCACTAATTAACCCTCATTTGTATTGCTCTTTGGGGGCTAACAAAGAGAGTTCTCAACCCTGCCTCACTCTCAGTTTACTCAGTCCCTTGCAGTCTGCTACCCGATTGACCTTGGGGTGCCCTCTTGTGTGCTGCGTACTTGGATGGACATCTCCGTACACTGGGAGGGGTAGACTCTACTCCTCCATTGGTTACACTGTATCTATCCTTTAAGGGAACACCTGGGAAGAGAATTCCCCAAACCACTTCCCTGTAGCCCAAAGCCTATCTGTGTAACTGAGTAATTTTCACATAGTATACAAAACTCTTTGTTCTCATTTCAGTCACATTCCTGAGTCTTCTGATTTTGATTGTCTCTGTTTTGAGATTAGACTTAAGAAGAATCACTGCCGGCTTCCTGGGCATGGCCGTAGCTGTCCTGCTGTGCGGCTGCATCGTGGCCACCGTCAGCTTCTTCTGGGAGGAAAGCCTGACCCAGCACGTGGCTGGACTCCTGTTCCTCATGACAGGTACGCTGCACACCTTAGGCCACCTCTCCCAGCCAAGGTGAACCCTGTTCCTATGCAGCAAACTTCACTCTGTTGCATCCCCATTAATTTTGTTTTCATTTGAGAGAAGAGCAACCAGAAGCTCATTTGACTTTGAAGGAAAGTGTAGAATTTAAAGAAAACAGCAGTGTTAAAAATGCAGCCCTGAGTTCTGCATTGTGCCCTATTAGCAGGGGAGATGGAAGTGCCCTGGATCCAGTCTCCATTTGAGCCAGGTTTGTTTTTTTCTGTCCCATTCTTTCAGACCATGCACCAAATCCTGGCCTGGACTCTCGGCAGAGATGGGCCATTGCTTATCAGGAGCCTTCAATGAGAGCGAGCTCATTCCTGGGCTGAAAGTCAGCTCAGGTAGCTGCCTCAGAGCAGGGGCCTCAGCATCACTGTTGCAGATTTGACATTCGCTCATTTCCCTCCACAGATATTTTTTGAGGACTTACTATGTGTCAGCCACTGCTCTAGATGTGATAAATAAGACGAGAGCCCTCTTGCTTGTTTGTTTTGTGGGGAGACATCAGCAATGCTTTATGATCATAATAAAAACTACGAAGGAAATGGACAGAGTAGAACAGGAGCTCAGGGAAGGCCTCACTGCATGGCGATTTCTGAGTTAGACTGTGAGAAGCAGCCAGTGGTGGGCAGTGTGCTGCAGGCCCAGGAAGCTAGGCACTCAACTTTAGGCAGGAATGTACCTGTGTGTTTTCAGCCACAGGAAGAAAACCAGTGCAGCTGGAGAGGAGCAGAGGAAAGGCCCGTATCACACCACACAGGAGCCACAGGCAGTGGCCAGATCTCTAGGACTTTCTTGGTCATGGTGAAGAGTTTGGATTTAAAGCTAAGGGCAACGAATCCACTAGAAGGATTTGAGCAGAGGAACTTGACTTAAAGCATGAGCCTGGGAGGGGTGTGTGTGGAGACATGGCTAGGGAGTTTTTGATTAACAAGTGAAAGGTATTTTTGTCTAAAAATGGTTGGGTGTTGAGTTGATGGCTAACACAAACTGAAGGTGGGGGCGGGGTACAAATCTTCCTTCCTACCCTTCATAAAAATTTACTGTGTTAATGATGAATGCATGACAAATTAAGTTCCTCCAGGTGTACCCAGCATCAGGACTAATGCCACCTTGATGGCCATGTTTAATAAGCTTATTCTCAAGTGACCATGATGAGGTGTTGAGGCCTTCTCACTATCACTGGTCATTTTCTAAGCCTGTCCTTCAGGGCTTGCACCATTTTCGGTCTGTCTGTTATGCATAACTGGCAGGTGGGTGAGCTTGGCTTTCTGGGTTGCTCTCCCGGGGTCCTTCCTTCAACTCTCATCTGCCCCTTTCCTAGCATCTTGGCAAAACATTCAGAAATTCCATGGACCCTGCATAGTTCTGAGAAAAAACCCAAGTTAACTTTTCCAAATTTTGGTGAATGTACAATGGCACCAGGAACCTAACACTAGTTCCTGACATTTTGGAGGAGGATTTATTTGAACCTTTGAGGCCAGCCACTGGGTGCCCGCTCGTGGGATGTGTTTAAAATCCAAATTGTGGAGTGAGCAGGACAGAGCAGCATAGAAAAAGAGACCAGAGGATTCCTTTAAGTCTTTGCTGGGGCTTAGTGATCATTAAAAATTTCCCTTTCTTCCCACTCCTTTACCAGTACCCCCCACTTTTTCCCCCTGTACATCAAAGAAGTGCAGATTTGCACCCCTCTCCAAAAAAGGTTCCACACCACTATCCTTTATCAGGAAAAAGAGAGATTCTCTAGACTTGACAAAAGCCTCAGTAGGATTATTTTTTAAAGGATACTGTTAATATTCAGTAGTACTTGAATAATTTAGGATGCTGTTAGCTTATAGAGCAACTGTTAACATTAAAATAAATCATGAGGCCATGAGATTCAGGTGTAGTGGGTGTGTCCTGGGAGGCCTGGGGGCTTGGTCTGGTTTTAAGGAAAAAGAAGGTGGAAGTTTAGTGTTGGGTGGGCACAGGGAAAAGCCTGGAGTTTCCTGGGCGCTGTATTCGTCTGTCCCTTACTGTGGGATTTACAGAGGTTTGTTTTGTTATCAAAATAATGCCTTGAAATTTTCTTTATAAACAACTAAAGTAATTAGGTCCAACCACTGCTTGAGATAAATTAGCTATAGAACCTTCCCATGCAGTAACAGGGAATGAGCGCAAATAAGGGTTAAAGATTGATTTTAATTAAGCAGCCTGTCTCCGGCAGCTCTCGACAGCAGCCCTCCCACAGATTTTTGATGTTAAACTTAGCACTTTCTAATGCACTGGTATCTTCATTCTCTGCCTGAACTTATTAGCCAAACCTTCAATGGAGAACATCAATGATGTGACAGTTGGAAGTGTGAAAATGGAAACTATTGAACCATCTTTCTCCTTTTGCCGTGTTTTCTGCAGACAGGTCTTGATTACCCACATGAGGAGCAGCAATGCTATTACTCACATCGGGGAGCCAGGTTGCGCCCCCTTTCTTCTTGCTGGGGCCTGTGAGGGTTACTTGAACCAGACCAGGAACAGACCTCACATCTCCCAGGGGCTTCGAATTTAGACTTTTGACGTCACATGCTCCGAGGCTACACACACAGATGCAGAGGCACACACAGATGATGAGGAGATCGACTCTTCTGCTCAGTACTGTGGTGTTCTACTTTTAGTGTGCTGAGAATGAATCTTTCCATCCACATTAAATGATGCATTCTGTGAGATTGCTGTGGTAATACTATTTCTAATGATTATAATTTAAATTATAAATACCTTAAGGGGTTAATTTATTAAATGCTAACATTTTAGAGTGTGTTTGAATATTTTTAATATTTCTGTTTTAAGTATTTTAAGTATCCTATAATACACTGGGAGTCTAAAAAATTGGAGCTTGGACTTCCCTTGGTGGGGATCTCCCTGCCCAATGAATGCATTCTCCTTCACTGTCTGTGCCCTGAGTGACCACTGCCAGTTTGAGAAAGCACACTCGGCATGTAACACTCACATCCTGAAAGCAGAGAAAGAGGAAACAGTGCTCAGGGGGCACTGTTAAAATGTCAGGAGCAGTTAACACCCAGCCGGGTTGCCAGTTCTTTTGCTTCAGTGCAGACAAATGAAAAGACTCTGCTGTAGTAGGTGTATTAAATTATCTAGGCCATCCATCATTTAGGACCTGAAACTACAGGTCCACTGTGCTTTATCTGAAACCCTTGAGGCCAGGTGTGTTCTGTAACTCAAGATTTTGAAAATTTTACTTTGGAAAGATAGTATGGTACATGTATTCAATATTATCTAACACTCTCAGGAAGGTCTGGTGTAGCATCTTGAAATCAAATATGTTGACATTTCTACAGCAAAACTTATGAATATTCACACTAAGCAGGATCAATAAGGACAATAATAGCTTCATGTTAGAGCCGCTCAGGCTTTACCACTAAAGGAACTTGCTAACCTCTTAGAAAAAGATTGTTTCTACTTCTTTTTTATTTAGGAATTACAGATTGTGGATCTGTTTTTATTTTTACTTATTATTTTCTTAAGTTTTGACCTGTCTCTATTAGTTCTGCCCGGTCATTTAGTTAAGACAACGTAGGCCTGGCCGTTGGAGTAATCTATGTGAAAAGTAACATGAGACATTTTTGCTGGAAGGGCAGAGACTAGACTGATGGGCAGGCCATCTTTTGAAGGAGAAGGGGGTGGGGTAATCAATGTTTATGCCTTTGGGTGTTGTAGTTAGGTTATTTATCAAGCAAGCTAACCACTGTGAAGCAGCTTCTACTCCTTTCAACCTTTTAAGCACATCAAAGAAGGGAGGTCAAAAGAATGGGCCCAGTTTCCCTAATTACATCTTACCAGCTGGCCACAGGCACCAGGAAGATTTTAGGGTAGGGCATTAGGTTGATGATCTGGGATGGTAGCATAAATTTACTACTGTCCTGATCTGAAAATTATTCCTTCTAGCCCTGCAATTCCATAATATCGTGGCATCTTCTAATTAAGAATATTGTCAGAAAAATCTTTTAATATTTTATAAGAATAGTAGCTGCATATAAGGCTTGTCAGGGAACAGTAATTATTCACTCTTTTGAAGATACTACCAGCAATAGCCAGGAGCAAGCACAGGACTTGGGACCCTCTCTTTCCTGGGGCTACCAGCTAGGCTGAGAAAGTATCAGCTATCAGGGAAGAAGAGGAAGGGAGGGGAAGCATGAGAGAAGAATGAAGGAGGGGTGGCCTTGTTCCCCATGGATCTTCAAGATGGACCCTTAGATTTTGAAAGGGTCCCTTAGATTTTGATACTCTGCATGCCAGAGTATCTTACTTATTCTTTCGCACCCCATTCACATGTCTTTCATTAATTAGATTGCTATTGATGAAAATGCAGTATTATCTGAAATAACTTGCTACATAGGTAAGTCCTACCTGGGGTAATTTGGGATGATCCGGTTTTTAAGTTGGTAGAAACTCAATGTATTGCAGAATTAAGTTTTGTTCAGCAGGTTTCTTTCACTCCATGTGCTCAGCTCTGTTAGACAATGTGTGTAAGTCAAAGAAGTCTCTCGTATCTTTTCCTGAGAAGTATGCTAGAAAGTGGAGTGGTTCCTAACCACATCAGGGTCAAACAAATTATGGCTAGGACCGGCAAGAACTTGTGAAACTAAGCTACCTCTAACATAATCAGAACTAGGTCTGGAAACAATTGTTGATTAACTGATGAAACAACACTTATAATAGTTACAATCTTATTAAGACCAACAAAAGAGATAGAAATGTACATGATTCATTGATCGTGTGTACACAGTGTTAGGGGCTGAATTCTGTGTCTCCCAATTCTGTTACAGCTTTAATCCCCAGAACTTCAGAATGTGACCTTGTTTGAAAATAGGGTCTTTAAAGAGAAAACTAAGTTAAATTAGATCATTAGGGCAGGTCCTGACCAGGTGTGACTCCTGCCCTTAAAGAAGAGGAAATTTGAACACAGTTACAAAGGGGAGACCACATGAAGGCACACGGAGAAGATGGCCATCTACAATGCAGGAGAGAGGTCTCAGAAGCAACGTCCTGCTGATACATTGATCTCAGATTCATAGCCTCCAGAATTGTGAGAAAGTAAATATTCTGTTGTTTAAGTCACCCAGTCTGTGGTGCTTTGTTATGGCAGCCCTAGCAAATTCACATACATGAATTTTGTAAGATGTGCCTATGGAACATAAAATAGAATTCACAGTATCAATGACCTAAACTATTAACCCAGTGACAATAAGCATACTTTCATTTTTAAAAATGATGTGTTTTTTTTCCTTGATGTCTTTGAATTTAGAAGTTTTTTTTTTTCTTTTTAAAGAATCTTTCATGGGGTAGCTTCTTTTACAAAAGCTTATTGGAAAAGCTGGAAACAATGCTTTTTTTCCTCTCAGTACATTTCCTTATGCTAATCACAAATAGTCCAGCTCATCCCACAAACAATAGCTCTGAGAGCTAGATATTTGCAAATTTCCTTGAGAGTTAAACGTCCAAAAGGCAGAACTGTTCTTGTTCATCGCTCCTTTGCTTTCATCTTACCCAAAACAACTTCTCCTTGGAAGGAGAAAAGATGTTATCAAAGGGCAGCAGCCTGTGGGGGCATTTTTGGAGAGAGGGTAGGGAAGAAAGGGGGTATGTTTGTGGGCCAATAGACCTGATTTCCACTCTCTGTGGAGTGAATCCAGGCAACAGGAAATAAAGCAAGTTTTCACAAAGTTTGATGAGTGTCTAATTAAAAAGGACCCAAGTGGCTCAAAGATACGTATCATATTACATGTAAAATAAATACAAATAAGTAAAAGAAATAGGACAAGGGGACAACCAGATTTCAGAGTATATTAACTTTCTGTAACTATGACAAAATACCTGAGAAAATCAACTTAAAGGAGAAAGAGTTTGTTTTGGCTTATGGTTTTAGAAGTTTCAAACCATTGTTGGTTGGTCCTAGCTTTGGGCCTGTGGTGAGACAGAGCATCATGGCAGAGAGAGCATGTGGAGCAGAGCTACTCACCTCATGGTGGCAAAGATAGAAGAAGGGGATGGGGTCCTGATATCCCCCTCAGGGGCACACCCCCAAAGACCTGATTTCCTTCCACTAGGCATCACCTCCTAAAAGGTCCATCACCTCCCAATAGTGCTTCGAGCTGGGAACTGAACCTTCAACCAGTGGCCTTTGGGGGACATTTATGATCCAAGCTATAATGTGAGGCAAGATGGATCCAAGAGTGAGAGCAGAAGCAAAAAGCATGCCAACAAATTTTGTACTTTTGCTCATGGAAGGCATAAGATTGAGCTTTGAGGAGCTTCAGCTCTTCAGAAGCTTGGGCAAAGATTTTCTGTGAGTGACATCCTTCAGTGTCCATGGAGTAAGCACACCAGGTGCCCAGGCAGAGCTCAACCATCCATAACACTGAGGACAGACAGAAATCTTTGCCCTGGCTCATCTTTGTTTCCTATGGTCTTTTGTATTTAATATGAACCCTTGATGGAATAATAAAATTTATTTCACCAACAGCAATTTTTGGGGAGCTGATGGAGGAAGGGGAACTAATGAAAACTCCTTTTCAATATAAAATTGAAGACAGTATAATACAGAAGGAAAAATACATAGGTACTTCATTTCTTATTTAGTTACATAAAACTGAGTGCTACATAAAACTTCACTAAGAATTTTTGGAAAAATGTCTTTTTTCCATGTCTTATTTTTAACTAGCAGAATCCTAGAAATTTGACCTTGTAAGTGCTTCAGTAACCAAGTCCCCCATTTTTTTTTTTTTTCCCTAGATGAAGGCATGAAGACTCAGGTTAGGAAATTTCAAGGTCACACAATGACTAATAGTAGAGCCAGGGAAAAGAATACATTGTTTTTTACATCCAAACTCTGTGCATGCAGACATCGAAGGATGCTTAAATGTCTGTTTGAACTCAAGCTGTCAGAGGTCATAAAACCATGGTATTTAAAAAAAAACCAACATGCTTGTTAGGTATTCAGCTGTGTGTAGACAGCTAAATGCAAAATGGAGCTTTCCCTCCACCCCCTGTGAATAGGCCATTGTTCTATTATTATATTTTACCTGTTGCTACTCCAGAGATCAATTTTCCCCCCTAATGGCCTTGTTCTATTACTAGCATTCATTACAAGGGACTTGCTATACATAAACATTGTCTTTTTTTTTTTTTTTTTTTTCCTGCGAGTGAAAACATTCATGGAGATGTCAGAACATTGACTCTCCATGAAGTCTGGAAAAAGCAATGGAATATTCTTTTTTTAATAGAATATTCCTTTATGAAAGAATTATTTCCATCTAGTTCTTTCTTCTGGAGTACTCAAAGTGATGTGTCTACTGTGAAAAAAAAAAAATGGAGCAAGAAGAAAGAATGAGATTTTTTTTGCCCGTTTTAGAAAAATGAAATCATTTTAGAGTTCAAAAACAGAATTCGGCAAAGAGTAGAAAATATCAAATTATCTCAGATGAAGTGCCCTTGTAATTTAGAATATTTATTTTTCTAAGTGCACATTTGGAAAAACAGATTCAGGCAATGTATCCTTACATGATTTGAATGGAAGTAGAGTTATAACACTTTAAGAAATGGCATTAAGGTGATTTTTATTTCCTTCAAATTGCTACCTACTCTGAACTTGTTTTTTTGCTTCTTGCTAGTGTTTTCCATCTCCCAAGCTATACCTTAAGCGATGAGGGCAGCATTGATTCTGCTTCTTGCAACTCTCTCTTTTCAGTCCTAAAATGTTTCTGTTTCCGATGGAGAATGCTGCTTGTATGCCTAAAGATGCCAAAGCAATTTCCCAGCAAATAGGTGTAGCCTCCATTGCACACAGGGATAAACCCGAATATGATGAAGAGATGTGTAGGACCCAGAACAGACCACCAGAACTGGAATTGGTACTTGACTGGGTGTCAGTTTCTGTGTTCATTATTCATCCCTAACTCATCGATTGCTCATTCTGATCCACTACCTATCCAAAAAGAGCATTGTTTGTGTCCACTGCAGTGGAATAGAAGCATCTATGTCCTTGGAACATCACTTGAGCACTGAAAATCCTATGACTTGGGCTTTTGAAGCATTTTTATTGGTTTGGGTTTTACTATTTTTGAAGGACAATTATACATACATGTATTTATATAAAAAAGTAAAATTTGGTGTGTCTACTTGTGTCTGTTAAATTCCCTTGGTTTGAATGGTTGAAGTATACGATCTTTATCCAAATTACTAGACTTAATTTATATTATTTAAAAGCATTCATTCATTTAAAAAAATTATTAATGCCCTAATATGTGCCAAAATCTGTACCTTAAAAAAAAACACTTAGCTACTTGTAAGAATTCAACTGAAATATTATTTACAGAGAAATGATAACTATTTATGATAATATTCATTGATAAAGAAAGCAGATTGTATAATGATTGCCACTATATAAAATTTTTTCAAGTCAGGTATGGAGTAAAGGAACATGACAGTTATTTTGTGTTAGGTTTGAGAAAGATTTCTTTTCCTTAAAAATAGAATTTTTATTAAATTATTTTATTTATTTATTTATTTATTTATTTGGTACCAGGGATTGAACTGAGGGGTACTTAACCACTGAGCCACATCCTCGGCCTGTTTTTTTTGTGTATTTTGTTTAGAGCCAGGGTCTCCCGGAGTTGCTGAGGGCCTTGCTGAGTTACTGAGGCTGACTTTGATCCTCCTGTCTCAGCGTCCCGAGCTACTGGAATTAAAGGCAGGTGCCACTGTGCCTGGCATTAAATTGTTTTTAAGAATAAAAACAAAAATAAGTTCAAACATGCATAAACATTCTCACCAAGTAATTCTGAATCAGTGAAGTTATTAGAAGTCTCCTATTTTACACGAATAGTATGAATCTACATCGTGTACAACCATGGAAACGAAACGATGTACTCCATTTGTGTACAATGAATCAAAATGTAGTCTGTAAAAAATTAAAAAATAAATAAATAAATAAAAGAAACAGACTAAATAGGAGCTAACAGGCTTATTGTGAATAAAATTTTCATGTGTGCACAGAATTCATAATACAGAAAGTCGAATTAGAGAAGGAAATATTTCAATAAAATGAGAAAAAAAAAAGTTTCCTCTTGTTTTCACCCCTGTATCTCTAGTCCCTAGCATGAGGTCTGGCGCATAGAAGTTTTGTCCTTGTCTGTTGAGTGAATTAATTCAAGTAAAAGGACAATAAATAGATCTTTATGAATTTGGAGTGGTTGCCTTACTGGTTGGTCTGATTTTCACAAAGGCCTGGTAGCAGGCAAAGCAGTAACTGATCATTCTGTTCTCTTTGTATTATTTATAGGGATATTTTGCACCATTTCCCTCTGCACGTATGCTGCCAGTATCTCTTATGATTTGAACCGGCTCCCGAAGCTCATTTATAGCCTACCTGATGATGTGGAACACGGCTACAGCTGGTCTATCTTTTGTGCCTGGTGCAGCTTAGGTTTTATTGTGGCAGCTGGAGGTCTCTGCATCGCTTATCCGTTTATTAGCCGGACCAAGATTGTACATCTAAAGTCTGGCAGGGACTCAACGGTATGACTGTCTGCATTCAAGGCCCCTCCGTGGTGTGGGCGACTCCTGAGGGGAGCAGAGCAGAGTTCACATCAGGATTCCAAGCACAAAAGCCGTCTTTTACATTCCAACCTGTTGCCTGCAGCCCTTTCTGGATGACTGATATAAAATCATGCAAAACCTCCCAACCTTTCTAAGGACAAGACTACTGTGGATTCAAGTGCTTTAATGACTATTTATGCTTTGACTGTGAGAAATAGGGAGCAGTGCCATGGAACATTTCTAGGTGTAGGAAAAGAGGAACTGCAACGGAAAAAAAAAATTTGTATGATTTCCATTTATTTCAGAAAGTTTGTATATAACAATTACCTGAGAGTCATTTCTATTTGCAAAAGGATTCGTAACAAAGCAAGTATAATTTTCTTGTCACTGTACAATGCTTGTTAAATTTTAATGCAGCATCTTCAGAACGTGTCCGAATGGTGTCTTGTTGTGTCAGCACCCAATATTTGTGCATTATTTGTGGCTGTTCCTTGTCACAGGAGGACTCTTCTGTTGCCTTATTATTATTTTTTAATTGAAGTCTCTTTTCTGTCTTTGTATTGGAATTGAAATCATAAGAAAAACAGATCAACCGTGTAAAAGCTAATCCGTGACACTATGCAGTATTGTTTGAAGTCCTATCTGTTGTTCAGCTTCCGTCTGTTTACGTTAACTGGATTTCTGCATTAAATGACTGCCCCCTTGTTAATCTAGGTGTGTTTTTCTCTTTTAGCTGTGTCAACAAATTTCCTTAGCCATAGAACAGATGAGAACTCTATTGTTTTAGTAAGACTCTTATGAAGCCTAATTGCTTCATTTTAATTAGGTTGGCCATTATTTATCTTTCATAGCAATCACACACTTGCTATTGACAAAAGATTTCATTTTCAAACTTCTTTGTAGATCTTGCTATAAGATATAAAGTTCTCCCCTGCCTCCTTTACCATCTGGCTGGCATTTAGCCAGTGATAAGGGTACCTTGTTCTTGGACCCCCTAAGCCAGTGATTTTCAACTTTGGCTACACATTAGAATCACCTGGCAAATTCTTCGGAGGGACCTAAGCTGGACCCTACCCCAGACCCATTAACTCAAGGTCCATATCTGAACCTAGACCTGAATTTTTTTTTTTTTTTTTTTTTTTAAATCCCATACACTTCTGATGTGCAACTGGCACTGTTTGGGAACAGAATTACACTTAATACCTCCTTAGCTACTAAGTAAGTTAGCTCCTGTACTTAGTTCTTACTAAGTACCTGTAACTGGGCAATGTTTTCTTCCAGGTGTTATTTCACTCAGTCCTGTCAAAAACTCTATGAAGTAGGCGCTCTTCCATGGAAGCTGAGGAGCAGACTCGCAATGTTGGCTTCATCTGCACCCCAACCCTTTCCTATGTGTGGGTATAGGACCAAAGCTAAAAACCTTCCAATGCGTTTTCTCATTTTTCAGTGGAGAGGTGGGCACTAGCTAGCTTCTAAACTTTTCCTTGTAGCTCCAACATTGTCCCCCTCTCTACACATGGTATATGTATGGTAAAGTTGTTCTGCAAAATAGGGGAAGATGCCTTATCCTGAATAAGATTCTGTTTTAGGTCTTAATTTCACAAAAGGTTATTCTTTCTTCTTTATAAAAGCTAATTTAGGACTCAGAAAAGGAAAGTGATAATTATCCCCAGAGAGACTAAAGGCTGATTTCCAAGTGACAGTGTCCACATTTTGTCATGGAAACAGTTGGAAGATGCCAGTGGCCATGCAAGCTCTTGTCGTGGTTCCAGGCGCAGCTGAGGCTTATGAGCACGTTCCTGACAATCTCTCAGGCCTGTTTAATAAAGCAGTCCCTCTGGATGGGATCAGAGACGTATAGAAAGGGGCAATTATTTTCATTTATAGCTTATGTGGAAAATCCTCAAAGCGGGAGAGAGCTCTTTCTTTGAAGTTCTTTTTAAAGATCCCCTAGAAGATGTCAGGACTCTTGAACATTTATATTCCACCCACCAAAGCAGTGTCTGAGTGAGTAACTTTTGAAGTTTCAGGGAAGCTTCCTCCGGGGTTTGAGGTGAGAATGGAAGAAAGCTTCGCAGTGGCAGAAGGTGGAAGGGTTCACACACCAGAAAGATTTGCCCAGAAGCCAGGGGAGTTCACTTAGGATTCAAACATGTGCTGGCAAGAACTGAGCCTCTCTGCTTTCCAGCCCCAGCAAGCTCAGAGGAAGCAGCGATGTGTCTGGCCAGGGTTCCTCGCTTTCTGTTTACTGTCATGGAAATGTGAGCAAACGTTGCCAGTATCGGGCATTTGGTCCCCAGTCCTTGGGGTTCTCCTAGAGGGATTTTCTTAATTGGCTTGTGAATGAAGATGTTGGAATGGTTGCACGGTACTGTGTGGGATGAATAATTTATTGAGACCCTTTGTCTGTTCTCCTTATGTTCTCTCTGTCCCACTTCTAGCTGCATGCATGTAGCCAGACTGTATTCTTTGCCTCAGGGCTTTTTGCTGGGAAGAAAGCAGAGGTGGCTGAGCTCATTGAAGTGACTATGCAGTGGGTCCAGGAGAGGAGGGAGGGTCAGAGGAGTGACTTGGCAGAGTAGAAGCGCTAAAGGGCTGAAAAGAGAAAAGGATGGAGACCACGAGATTAGCTGTACAGTCCTGAAAGGTTCAGGGATAATGGGGCCCTTGGTACAACAGCTCTCATATCCCACAAGCAGACTCAATGGGCAGGGAGGGGCCAAGCCTTGGAATGGAGACTTCTCAGTAGTAACCAGTGGGAGCGTTAGAAAGATCAGGGACATGGTCACAATTGTGTCCAAATGTCCCCAATAATGTTTGAGGGCAATTTCCTCCAATCCTGCAAAATAAGGCTCTGGATTTTGAGTGGATTTACAGAACACCTGGGATTGTAGATTAAAAATCATGCTCATCTGCTATATATAGATAGCATTTACAAAAGCCAAACTTTTTCCAAAACCTCGATGAGGTGACCGCAGACTACACATATATTCCTTTCCTTTGAACAGCATTTCAAAGGAAATGGCCTTGTTTCATCCTTGTTTTATTTGCGATGTTAAGAGCACTCCTGCCCACGCACAGGGACTCTCAGCTCCTCTTTCTTTGGACCACAATGGACCCTTGAGAATCAAGATTTCCCATAGAGCATAATAGCCTCCATAAAATTCACTATATCTTTCACCAAATATTTATTGAATGCTTAATATGTACCAAGCACTATTCTAGCCACATGGAAAACAGCAATGAAGCAAATTAGACAAAGGTTCTTGCCCTTGTAAAGCTTATGTTCTAGTAAGATGCAGTAAAGTGCAAGTAAAAAAATTGACGTCACCCTTTCTGGCCCTAAATAAATAAATCCAGAAATAAATTAATTCAAAGTTATTAAAATAAGTTTCCTTTGCCCATTCCCCTTGGCTGTGTGCCTTTCACTTCATGACATTCTCATTGTTTGAATTTGTCTTTGGCAAAATAAAAAGTACATTATGAACTTGTGGGAGGTGGGGTTGGGAGGGGTGCCTCTTGAAGATCTCCCATTTGAAACTTGAACCTGTGAATGACAAAAGTGGACTACACTCTTAGGTGAGCTAAGAGTGATGAGAAGACGTGGGCTCCTGGAGACCACTAGATGGAGGCTGATACCTGGGGGAAGCTCAGGTCACCTGCATGTTGCCTCCAAGTCTTTGCTTAAGCTGTCTCCTCTGCTGGGGACTTCCATTCCCCTGCTTGGCTTACTGACTTTCCCTTGTGTTTCTGTGTCAAGACAACCCTTCTGAATGCCATCTTGAAGAAGGCTGCCCTACTTTGACTCCTTTCCTGAGCAGTTATGCTAATTACTTATCCACCCCTAACCAGACTGTAGACTCCCACAAGGTAGAAACTGTCTTGCTCTGCTTCATCTCCAGTGCTTGGCCCAGCACCTAGCACACAGTAGATGCTGTCCCATCTTTGTGGAATCATCGAATGAATTAAGAGTCACAGATAAACTCTCCTCTTCATGGACAGAACTGACTCCCTTAGCACCAATTTTGGGGAAGCCATTAAAAATAGACAGTGGTATGATGAGACTAAATGGAAAGAGAATATAGCTTGGCAAGCTAGCAAGCCTCATTAGAATAATTAAAGGGACTATTAACCCAAACTAACCCAGACGTAATTTGAAATGTGTTATGAACTAAGTACAATGGAACATTTATTTGATGGCTCAAACATTATTACGTTAGTAACCTCAATATGGTTCTACACCTCAATTTAAACTTTCTCATTTATGTGTGGGTGTTTCAAATCTCTAATTGGAATTCTGAAAGGAATGCTTCAGAAATGACTTCCTTTGAATGCAAATAGCTATACTGACCAAGAACTATTTTAAATTGCATTTGAATTTCTCCAGGGCCTTGTCCTCTGACCAGAAGGAAAAGAAGTTCTCCGTGCTGCCGGCCAACCACAAATGCTTGAAGATGCTCAGGGTGTCCAAATGCATACCGGGAATATGGCTAGCCAATACAGTTCTTCTCAGTATTCCACCTATACTTTACAAACCTTCAAAGCAAAGCTCTTTAATTGTTCTAAATCCTATTAGAATATCTGCCTGGAGCCCTTACAAGAGGAAAACAAATTGGTTGGTTATAAAATAAGATACTTTTCTGCTTTTAGTTCCTATTTTTCCTCCCCTTCAGCATTCACTGTAAAATAGTGCCTGCTCTGTGTAAAGCCTGGGGCTATACATTTGCAGACAGGAACCAGAGGAGACCACAGGTTTGCAGAGGAGAGCAAGGGTGCAGGGGTGCAGGTGAGGTTGCTGAGCCAGGTGGGGTGTTGCTGGCTGCCTTAAGGGGGCTGGGCTTTCTTCTGGCAATAGAAAGCAATTAAAGGGTTCAAAAGAAGAACAAGGATGGGAACCGATTTCTACTCTAAGACTATGTGTGTTGCCACTAGGTGGAGAATAGTTTAGAAGAGGCCAAAACTAGAGGTGGAGACGCCAGTGTGGAGGGAGACAGTCACAGGATTTCAGGAGACTGGATGGTGGCCTGGACCAAGGAGCTGGCTGTGAAGACGGAGGCATGTGGATGGATATGTTTTAGAGATGGCATTGATGAGGCTTGTGGTAAATTCCCTGGTGGGGACAAAGAAAGGGAGATTATCAAGGATGATGCCTAAGGATTTTTAGGGCTACATTATTTACTAAGGCAACTGTGGTTCTTATGCTAAAAAGGGATACAATAATATGGAGGGAAAACATGGTTTTGGGGGATGCTAACTTTCATGGTACACTGTGTCGCTTAGGATGGTACTTATCCTGAACTGAGAGGAGCCTGGGACTGAAATTTGCGGTTGAGAATATGGTTCAATGTTCCCAATGCTCTTTCTAATTGATCCGACTGGCAGCCAATTCCTCTTTGATTTCTAGTTGCTCTCCAGAACTTGCCTATAGGATTGATGATAGTTGATCAATTAGTGGTGACTGGGAAGATTTCAACTCAAGTACAAAGGGGAATAATTGTGATCGTGGGGAGTGGTCGTGAGTGAATGGGAAGGGTGGATGTCACACGTGGCTATCCCCAACTTCAACCATATCTGATAGACTCTCAGCCTGCTTCGGTAAGTATTTTCCTTTTTTGGAGTTTACTGAGAAATTCTGAAAATCAGTCCCTACCATGCCTATGGCTGACATTCCTGATGGTCATAAAATCATGGGTCATTGCACCTTCTGCTTATCTCGAAAGGCCACGATGGACTGCCACTCCCTCCAGTGTGGGTAGTAAGGATGGGGGAATGGTACCCTCGAGTTTTTCAGAATGCGCTGTAGGTCTACACAGGAACTTGGAGATGAATTCCTTCAATACCTGCATGTGAGGAGTGACATCCTCTGGGGGTTTTGGAAAGTGCACAAAAGCTTTGCTGTGGCCAGGGTTCATGAAGTCTCCACTAGATTCTGACAAGAAGGGCCAGGCTTCACAGACCACCATGAACACCGTGCCCCTTAATCATAGCCAGATGTCAGGCTCAGGAGATTTCATTCTTAAATCATAAATACCTTCTATTTCTGTTTATGACTTTGCCTTTGTCACTCAGGTTGACTGTGATGAGCACATAAATACTTTGAACACTTGGCCATGCCTGAGCTGAACTTCACCCAGCCATGGTTTCAGTGGGCTTCACACTTATTCTCTGGATGTAAAACACATGGCACCTCATCATACTGGTTGACCCTGTTCATATTAAGAGTTTAAAATATACCCAAAGACTTAAATAAATTGTTGAGGTTTTCCCCTTTCCCGCCAAAGCTTTGGTTTTCCATTTGTTGGTTCTAGACTCTGTTGGGTGCTCAAAACAAAACAAAACAAAACAAAACAAAACAAAACATCTCCTTCCTTTAAAGGATGGTAAGAGGATGGAACTAGAGTCACTCACATCCCTGTCAAGTCTTAAGTCTTCATTATTCTTGTTCAGTATCAACAGAAGCTCTGATTTTCAAAGTTCTCTCCAGGTGGGTCTTTTGACATTAATGAGAGTGAGTCCGTGAGTGAGGAGAGGACTCAGCAGCTCCACAGTGCCGATTTCAGACCATCTTGTTATTACTGTGCCTATTTAATGAATGGAGAAAGGAAGTCTCATAGGGGCTGAACAGTTCCCTAAAGTTCCAGGTGGCAGAGCCAGCATTGGGTTTCCAAGCCTGCTTCCTCCAAAGCGTCTCCACCTTCCTACACAGCATTCTGATCACTACCCAAGACCCAGCACACATACCAATATACATCAGGAGCATCGTGGACCATCTCTGGGCCTGTTCTAATGTTGTGTACATCTTGATAGACTCACATCCCCTGCCCCCACTTTAGACCATTCTCCTTAGAAGTTACTGCGCTATAGTTTTTAATCAAGCTTCTGTATTTCTAGACCAGAGCACACCCTGCCCTTTGTAACTCAGTCAAGAATGGCAGACCTGTTTTCATAAGCACAGAACTTCTCCTTACATGACTGACCTTCAAGAGACCCTGAGGTCTGCAGTAGCCTAAAGGTATGACAGAAATTTTAATTACCTTCTTGGCACTCCCCACTGCACAGCACATTATGAGAAATTCCCACGTCACCAGGGCTGCTCAAAGGTTAATATTTAAGTTGGTATGTCCTCCTTACTTTGCCCTGTGAAAGCATCCCTGATGGCTTTTTAAAGAAGTTATTAAATGAAAGCCATTACTCCAAAAAGGAGGCTCTAAGCCTTGTGGTTAGAGGTAGGCTAGCAACTCCAAGAGTTAGGAATTACAGTACTTGCTTCCTGGCTGTCTTGCTGTGTGGTCCCTGCCCATCTCTCTGTGGGCCCTCCTATGAGATGTCCATGAACCCATGTGCCATCCAGGGATGTTGGCAATAACGGCACATTGAAGAAACCTGAAAAACACTTTGAACACCTCTATACACTTATTTTCTTTATCCAACTTGAATGTGAACTAATTTAAAAACATAGCATATTAAATTACACAAACAATAAAACAAAGCCATCTGATGTGGGAGTCAATTCAAGAATACCATCCAAGTTTTTTCTTCCACATCAAGGAAAGAGCATTTCATTTTGCATCTTCTCTTCAAGAGAATGGTTACTGTGTGATGACTTCAGGAAAAACAAAATCAAACCCTGCACAAAACAAAGCCTCAGACATCCTGGGAAGCACTGGGGGCAGTGATTGTCATCCCCCTTGACAGGAGAGGAACCTGAGACCCCTAGCGTTAGTCCACGCATTCCCAGCCAGTCCTGGCAGAGGAGTGAGCTGGATTTTGAGGTGGTCATATCTGAGCAAGTATCTGTATTCCTGCAAACCCTTCAATGGCGCATCGGCCTCTGCTTTATATGCCTCTGCTGTGACTACAGTAAATCGCTATCATGCCAACAAGTTTCTCAAATAAAATGGACTCGGGAATTGAAACTAAACCAACTGTGAAAGGTAATCTGAGGAGATAACACAAGTGATTAATGCAGTATTGACTCAAAGGATGAGCCAGTTCTTAAATAAAGAATTCTCCAAATAAAGTCACAGTTTACAGAGTGCTCACAGAAGTGGGGAACGGTTTTCAGGAGAAATAAAATGGAGGCGAGGAAAGAATGGGGGTGAGCCTCGGGGAGGAACATGTGAGGTCACACAGTGGGGACACGTGAATGGTCCTCGGCTCACAAGCCTATCCGAAAGCACAAAAGGAAAAGCCAGTTACTTCGGGGAGCCAGATGAGTAAAAATGCAATGGGTTAAGATAAAATTTAGCACAATTTCATTATTTTTTAAAGCAATCAGCCTGTGGGTCTGTGATACGCCTACATAATCATGAAGGTGCCACAGAAAATGTCAAGCTTTTCCCTAGTAACGACTGAGCAGCTGGCTCTGTGCTGCATGATTCCATATATTCCAATGTCACAAAGGAAAAGAGAAATCTTTCAAGGAAAGAAAATTTTTTCTTTTTGCCTTCGAGACATTGGGATGTGTGGATTTGCTCAAACTGAGGGCAAGTTGTTTTTCAGCAACCCGGACCTTTCTGGCTCTGTTCACTTTATTGGCAGGTGACCATGAAAGTAACTTATTGGGGGGCCAGTGGGGTGGAGAGTAAATGCTAAAATTCACATGCTGAAGGAAAGAGGGGGATAAGTAAGTGCAGTACCACGGAGATGCTGGTCCCTGAACCCCTGGAGTAGACTTGCTGCTTCCCAGGTCTAGTTTTCAAGGTTATATTCTTGTGTTATTTGGAAGCTTCATTTACTGTTTTAAGACCTGAGCTCTGCGGTCTCTTTAAGAGCAGACCCTGCAGCAGCAAATTCGTTCTGGGGCCTCAGCAAAAAGAGGGACATCTCAACACTATGGAACAAAGACATATGTGGTCATAGGCGGAGTGACCAGCACTGCTCCCTTGCTCAGTCATAGGGTCATTCCTTTGTCATATCTATATTGACTGCAGAGTGTGTGCCAGAGACTGACTTAAGTGTGGGAGGTAAACCAAGCTGAGGCCCTTGAGGAGCCGCCATTGTAATGGTGGAAAGGCTGACAGTGAACCAGCTCATCTTACATGATATGTGGTGGTGATTTGTGCTTTGGAGAGAAAGGGAGCTGGCTAGGAGAATCAAATGTGAGGGGCCAGGTGGTGGCCGTTTAGCTAGGTAGGTAGGTGAGGGATGGCCTCTCTAACGAGCAGACTATTGAGAGCCAGAACAGGTATCTGGAGAAATATCTAGGGAGAGGGAGCAGCAAATGCAGAGGCCTAGATGGGAAGGAGCTTTGCAATACTCCAGGGTCAGCAAAAGACAGAAGGAAAGAGGGGACGCCGGGGGCCAGATCAAGACTTTAGGCTTTATTCTGAGTAAAATGAAAAGTCCTTGGAAGATTTTAAGCAGAAGAGTGACATCATCTGACTTGTGTAAAAACCGAGACAAAAACCCCTGGCCTGGTGAACTAATTTTCCTAATGTTAACACCCAGAGGCCAGCAATGGACATGTGGGCTCCCTGGCAAAACACACGGTCCCTAAGACTTCTCTTTCACAGGCAAAATCAATTTCAAACCACATGAAGATGTCAAGGGCAGGAGTCACAAAAGGGCAGCTAGAATGGTGACCCCAAAGGACAGAAATGACCTGTGAGCAAGGGGGCAACTGCTCTTCTGAGTTCCTCTGTGAGGCAGTTACTGCAGAAGGAACCCTACGAAGACCTACAACAGTAAACAAATGACTACACTGCAGATCTCCAGATGCTCTTGAACATAATAAATTCATGGAGTTTAACTAAAAGAAAAAGCTGAGCTCCTCATGTAGTCGGGCATGTTTTCAGTTGTTTCTTTCATCTTCTCTCAAAGGTTTTCCTGGACTCTCTCCATCAAGGTTTTTCAGAGAGCAGCTTCAGCCCTCTATTTCCAAAGGTCAGGGATATTTCCATCTTTCCTAAACCCGGATTTCTGGCTGGTGCCCTCCTGCCCTCTGCCCAGCTGCCCTTTCAGAGACCTGTCAAAGAAGCACTGCAGGCGCATCCCGAGTCTAAGGCACAGCTAGTGCTCATAAATGCCTGAATGAAGGAGCAAATGAATGATTGAATGAATATGGGGTTTGAAAGGGCGGCACGCACTCCAGGAAAATATAAGCATGCATGAAAATATTCTCTTGAGAATTCCTAATTAGCAGGATTTCTCTGTTCAGACTTTGCATCCCCCCATTTCAGTCCAAAGGCTTTCCTGCAAAGCTCCCTGAACAACCATATTTATCTAACATCTAAGTGAGCTGTTCCTCTTGAACCTTGGTTTACTTTGAATTCCTAATGAGATGCAATTTTCTAGGGTGCATAGGAAGTTAGTGTCTCTCTAACAGCTGTCTCCTGCATGCCTTTCTGAGTGCCCCTTGATTCAGTGTTCTCGGGATCACCAGAAATTTATTTATTTGTTTGAGTCTTGAAGTTGGTTTAGGACAAATTAATTGTTCTTTTATGTGCCACACCCTGAGCCTCATTCTAGAGGAGAAAAAAAAAAAAAAGAATATAAAATACTCCAGTTAGAAGATATCCTTAAATTTTGGAAAAATTTCCAAAAGCTTTATAGTTTTGTCAATTTGGTATTTAAGACATTTTAGCAGAAACTAAAGTCATGATTTAATTTGGCAACTACAGAGATCATCAGAACTGCTGCCTCTTGTGATTGACACCACTGTCACTCAAGTCAGTGAAGAAACACATTTTTCTACCAGCCATTTGCTGCATCTTGGTCAGACACACAAAGATGTCCACCCACATATGCTTTTTTCTCTTCTCCTGGAGATGTAAATGAGGCTTAGGCACACAATGAAAGGGATTATTTTCAAAATCTTTGAGAGGCTCAAGACATTAAAAGTGATTTTGGGGAAGGGGGAATAAAGAATGATAGAACTGAAAATAAGGCCAGGGAAACATGCAAAAACGAAGGAGGCACTCCCTGAGAATGAGATACACAGTGCCTGCAGATGGCACATGTCCCAGTGTCCTCAGCGTGTGGGACGGGGCTCCCAGTTGCAATCAACAGAATCGACTCTAGGTAGTTCAGCAGAAAGGAAATTTATTACAAACTACATTAGGATGGCCCAGATAATTTAGTCTAAGTACCTACACCACTGAGCACACCATCCCGTCCATGCAGCAGGCAGGATGGATGCCTCTGCTGCCCGCCTGGCCTCTTGCACCTTGATGCTGCACCCTGAACACCACCCTCTGCCCCTGCTGACCTTGGAGGTCAGATGCTTCTGCTGCCACACTCCCTCAGAGTGGGCTCCATTGTGTCTGCTTCCTCAAAACAGCTCCTGTCAGAATCACACGATCATATGTCAGTGTCTGGCTTACATTCTACCTAGAATAGAGGTTGGAAAGCTAGTGTTCCGGTTTCTGCCCTGGGACCTGAAAGCTGGAAAATTCCCAAATGTTGGAAAAGTGTTAAAATATGCAAGGTAGCCTGAAAGTATCGTAATTTACGATTCTTGGATGCCCATCATCCACATCCATTCTTACTCCACATTTGAACTTCCTCTGAACACAGTATTTTCATACTTCATATGAACAAGCGTCTGCTCATCCTTTCTTTTACATTGATTTTTTTTTTTTTTTTTTTTTTTTTTTTTTTTGGTGATGCTGGGGATTGGACCCAGGGCTTTGTGCGTGTGGAGCAAGCACTCTACCAACTGAGCTATATTCCCAGCCCTCGTCCTTTTTTTTTGACAAGGGTAACACATCCACTTCTGGGGCTGCAATTGTGGCTCAGTGGTAGAGCACTTGCCTAGCATGTGTGAGGCACTGGGTTCTATCCTCAGCACCACATAAAATAAATAAAATAGAGGTATTGTGTCCAACTACAACTAAAAAATAAAAAAAAAACATGATTTCTGAGTAGTTTCCATCCCTCCATTAGTTCCATTTGACCTTCTATAAATTATGGATTAAATTGTGAAGACAAAAATCCTAAAAGGGGGAGGGAGTTGAAAGTCATCCTTCTCGACTGATGGGCCTGGGGGATACCTCTTCTTGGCCCTGTGGGTGGAAATTTCTGGGGAGCATTCTACACAGGTCTTCAGAAGGGCCTTCAGGATCAGATTGCAACTTCTCACAGCCTGATAATACATCCTTAGATAAATTTCTTTCTCTTCCTATAATTTACTCCTTCTAGTTCCCCACTCCCAAATCTGCAAAGAAATAAGTCTTAGTGGGGTTTTGGTGAGAACCTAGGTTGACATCTGAGTTCCAGACATACGTGTCCCTGAATGTAAGGAACAAACACATCAACCCACACGATGAACCTCCTTTGTGCCTTTCTGTCCAGTGGAATCAAGAATTTAAAATAATCAATACCTCTTAATTCAATAGCTTCATAGCTGGGTCTGTTGGTAGAAGAAATTCTCTCTTGGGAACTATTTTGTAAAGAGCAGGATTGTCTATGAATGACCCTGGGGCTCAAAAGATTTACATGGACAATGAGCAGCTGGGGATTTGGGGGTACCTGTTCTCCCAGAAAGTGGTGATGGCTTCATTCAAACACAGATTCCCATAGAACCAGTGGCTGTCTTCTGCATCTCCCTTCCGCCTGGCAGGAGGACCGGAACACTGTGGGTCTTCAAGCTCTAGGTTCCCGCAGTTTCTCAGGTATAGGGAAGCTGCTTTTGGGACCATTCCTACAAAAAGCTACAAGACCAAATCCAGACTGCCTGACACCAGGGGATGCATTTCCCCACTGAACAGGCTCCTTTTCAGTGGTTGCTCTATAAGGAAGGAGAGCCATAAGCTGGAGGTGGCTGGGGAGGCGGTGATGGTGGTGTTGGTGTAGTAATTTGTTGCCATGTCACTGATCTTCCTACGAGATGATGTGGATCCCAAGGGAAGGTGTGAAATATACCCTGATCCTTGCCCTGAAGATTCCCAAAGAGGCTTTGTGGCCTCTAAACCAGAGAGCTCCAGTGATGAGTTGTAAATGGGAGAAACAGCACCATCTATTGGTCCCTGGTTTGTGGTGCACAACAGCATCTAATAGGTCATCCCACTATGCCACAGGCTTTGGTTTCAAGTGAGGGGATACTGACAAGACCAGAAATCCTAGGAATGGCTGTTATTTCACTCACATTGCTTTAAAATGAGCTCTTTGGTGAGAAACATTATTAGATGAAAATAAATAAGTGAATAAAGCAATTTGGTAAGTCAATGGAAAGTGTGGATGGCACCAAGAATTTAAATCCAGAACTAATAGTTATTCCAGTGAGAACAAATTATTGCCTTCTCCACAAGGGAAGGGTCTCTAATGTAATCACTCTTCTGCATGTAGTTTTATTACAAGTCTTGGGGTTGGTCACAGTGACTAAAAAGTAGTCAGTAGTGCTAGTAGCCGTGGTGAGAAGGCCTTGTTGGTCCAGTGGATTGTCTCCATCTCTGCAACAATGGCCAGCTGTCCATGAGGCTATTGAACTAGTATCAGGATGACTGGGGAAAGAGAAAACTTTGCAGGGCAAAGGGCAGGCAACCTTCTACTACATAGAACCTCCTCTGCAGGGGGAGGCCTCTTTTGAACATTCCAGTGGGACACAAATTTTCTTCCATGAGACAGTAGAATGAATTGAACATAACTTCCTTATGTTCATCTATGAATACATGACCAGTGTAATTCCACATCATGTACAACCACATGAATGGGATCCCAATTAGAATAAGTTATACTCCATGTATGTATAACATGTCCAAATACACTCTGTCAAATATATCTAAAAAGAACAAATAAAAAATTTTTCTTCCATAACAGGGCTTGTTCTGAGAGGCCCATCTACATGCCCCTTCCCAAGACCTTCTTTCACATCCTTGACCATCCGTCCAAACTTAGCTACCACCTAAGACATGCTGAAGATGTGCTTCTCAGGCCATCTTGCCTTCTAGACAGTGTACATAGTGGACTACTTCCAGTTCTGCACCCTGGGAGGACTTCCTTTCCCCCACTGTCCCTCATGCTGAGGGACAAATCCTCAGTGGTTAAATTCTAGCAGGTAACAACAAAACTTGCATTCCTCTGGAAGCCAGATTTGACATATTCCCACCTTATTAAAGTGGTCATTGGGAATTTCTCATGAGACCATCACTGTGAGGGAGGAGTAGCAATGAGGTCAGTGGGAATTGTCAGCATAAAGCACTGACTGCCCCTGCAGCTCCTGAGTCCAGTCAGCTCGTTGGAGCTCAGTGCTGGTAGAGACTACTTCCATCTGATAAGCACATGTTGCTGGTCTGGGTCCACAGAACTTCCAAATCTGGTGGGTGCAAGCACTCTTAGTTTGAGACAGTAGTTTAGATCACATGGTCACTTAGTGTCCTGAAGTCAAGTCCCAGTGACAAATCAAGAGTTATTTCCAAAAGGAGAATAATTACTTGCATGAGAAAGCTTGGCTTCATTCCAAGAGCTAAAAGGCTGCAGCTGTTCTTCCCCTATCAGGATTGGCCACAGGCTCTGTAAAATATCCAGGTCTGTCACAGATGCTCTTAGTGTTGTCAGATCTCCTGGGTCATACAGGCATTAATGTAGAGCTGCTTATGGTGGGGCCTGGACCAGCTGAAGAGCCCTTTCTTTGCCCAGGCCTCCATTAACAGTAAATGAGTCTAAGCAGCAAACCCAAGGTGACATGGACTGCCTTCAGATGTCAAAGAGTTCCATCAAGCATCTGTGCCTTTCTTAGTGGTGGCACTAATGTCTGCAACTCCTACAATGATATGGTATTGCTTCTGTTTATTTATTTTGGCAGGAAGGGGGAGCCTAAGGAATGTGACCTTGGCCCTTCCATTAATTGATAGCCTTATTCCATGGGTCAGATTGCTGAGGGGAAGTTATTTCAGCTATAGACTCAGGAACTAGGTAAATTACCATTTGCTTTTCCACTGAGAAAACTGAGACAGTCAGAAAAAAACTTCTACAGTCTACCATTGCCATATCCGCCCACGGTCCAGCATCTTGTTCCCATTTACAGTCTGTTCTCCTAAAATGCATGTTTTGTTATGGGCACTAGCTCAAATATTATTGCTAAGTAGGGGGATGATGTCATTATAAGGTGAAAATAGGGTTGGTTCATAAGTGATGTTTTCCCTTAGCGTATTAATGTTTGGTGTCACCAGATAAGAGCAGCAGAATAGAAGGACCCCAATGGAACCAGTTGAGTGAGCAAGATGCAGAGTAAGCTGCCCACATTGCATGCTTTTCTTGGTTCAGTTGTGCCACAGGTTGTGCCTTGGAAATGCTTTTGGTGTAACTCAGCAGTTTCTGTCTTTCTTTATGCCCAGTTCTATTACAGTGTCTTTGCCCTTTCCCTGGGAAGGTGAAGTTCTTTATTTACTGTTACATTTATTTACTAGGAATATGATATTTTTAAACTGTGCTAATATTTTCTTTCTTTCTTGTTCTTTTTATGTTGCCCAGGTTGGCCTCCATCCTGCCCCTGCTTCCTGAGTAGCTGGGATCACAGGTGTGCACCACCGTGCCTGGTTTTTTGCTTTATGTTTATTAAGATTGGTGTTAGTGATCAGGTTGCAAAGTTGGATAGATTTGGGATGGTCTGCCCCCATCATTGCTTAGAGCATGAATTTGAGAATGAAAACATTTTTAGGAGCACATTTATCTTATTATAGCAGAAATGCCTATTTGCTGCCTTTCTACCCATAACCTTGGATAAATTGTTCATGCTCTTATCTAAAGCTAATTCCTCCACCAGTGGACTGCATTCCATCCTCTTATTCAAGGACCTTGTTCCAGCATTTTCCCTTTTTCAGCAATTTTTCTTATTTCATCAACTTTTCATCTGTCCTGGAACATTCTCTCCAACATCCTTCCCTCAATTAAAAAAAATCATTCTCTTGATTCCATGTCTCCTCTCAATCTATGACTCCCACTTCCCATTCCTTCACTCCTTTATTCCACAAAACCAGTTGCAGGCATGGTCCAACGCTTTCTACCTCCAGCTCTTCTCCTATGTTCTCTTGAGCCTCTGGTTGTGTTCACTGCTCTCACTGAAACTCGTTTTCAGAGTCACAGTGACCTCCTCATTGGTAAATGCAATGATTAATTTCCACTCCTTTTCTTACTTGATCAGTCAGCAGCAATTGTAGTGTTGCCCACGCCTCCTCCACACCTGTTGTTCACTAGCTTCGGGGCAATCACAGTCTTGGTTCTCCTCCTAGCTCACTGGCTGCTCCATCTTGGTCACCCTTGCAGATTCCCCTTCTTCTCCAACCCCTTAGAGTATGTCTCCTACCTATACTCAGTCCTTTGGCGATGCGCTCCTGTTTCATGCTGCCTAAATACTGACATTGCCCTAATATGTGTCTCCAGAGCAGACCTTTTTCCTAAAACTGCAGACTCACATATTCAATTGCCTACGTGACATCTCCACTTTGTTTAATGCACATTTTAAAATTAGCAAGTCTAAAGCTGTCTAGCGAGCAAGTCTGAACTGGATTTGCTAGTTTAGACTGTCTTGACTAGACAAGGCAAAATTAGACTGTCTAGACCAGCAAGTGTAAAACTGAACTTCCGATAGCCCCCACCCACTCTGCACCCCCTACCCATGGCCCCAGCAGCCGTTCTGCTCTCAATGGATGGAAGCTCTGTTGTTCCAGGTGCTTGCCCCACATTCTTGCAGTCATGTCTGTCTCTTCTCTATCACCCCACACATCAAACATATCAGCAGATCCTGCTGGTTCCACTTTCAAAATACATCCAGAATCCGTGCACCTTTCGCCTCCTCTGCTATCATTTTCTCTTGCTTCAATTACTACAAAATAAACCTCCCAACTGATTTCTCTATTTCCATCTTTTCCTCCTTATAATCAATTTGTAATACAGGAGTTACTTTGATCCCTAAATGGATGCTAGATTCTTGTACCTGTTCAAAACTCCTTTAGTGGTTTTGAGTAAAAGCCCAAGTCTTTACAGTAGTCCTCAGGCCTCAGCTGATGTAACCCACCACCCCCACTGCCACCCATTCTCTTGCTCCCTGGATCTCATTCTCCGTCACTAGTTCTCCTCCAGTCACATTTGCTTTTCTCTGTTCTTGAAATACATCAGATACTCTCCTGCTCAGGTCTTTGCACCTAGCTATTTCTTCTGCCTAGAACTTTCCTCCATCTTTATTTTATTTTGGTACCAGGGAATGAACCCAGACACTCTGAGTCACTAAGTCATATACCCAGCCCTTTTATTTTTTTATTTTGAATCAGGGTCTTGCTAAGGTGCTTAGGGCCTTGCTGAGTTGCTGAAGTTGGCTTTGAACTTGAGGTTCTCCTGTCTCAGCCTCCCAAACCACTGGGATTATAGGCGTGCATCACTGCACCCGACTCTCCATCTCCTTTAAATATTTGCTCAAATCTCACATTCTCAATGAGGCCTGACCTGTTTAAAATTGTAAAATACTTCTGTTTCCATCCTCCTTACTCCCCCACTGCTTTACCTCATTCCCCTCTTCCCCCATAGTTATCACCTGTAACCTGTCAAATACATAATGTCTGTTGGTTTTTTTTTTTTTTTTTTTTTTTTTTAGTCTGTTGTTTTTTATCTTTCTCTTCTCCTAGAATATTTAGGTTCTATGAGGGCAGGGATGTTTGTTGGGCTCACTAGTGTGTCTTAAGTGCCTAGAATAGTGCCTTGGCACACAGTGGTGTGCGGTATTTATTGTATGATTGACGGAACTCACTGTGAGGCTGTCTAGGGTAAAAAATTCATTTGCTACCTGAGCTCCATGAGCCCCGCTCTGACCAGTGGCCCTTGGGTTCCAGGGACTAGGGCTGGTGTGAAACCAGTGAGCCAGCACCTGAAAAGTCTAGGTAGTCCCTTTTCTTAGTGAGCTGTTGTTATTTTGTTAATTGACTTTCGTTCTTTTTTGATGAAGGCTAAGAGGGCTCCTTCCCTCAAAGGTGTCTGTCCTCCTGTTTGTTCAAAGGAATGTTGGATGTGAAGACTCAAGTCTGGGAATTGGGTTATGGGTTATAATTTTACTGTGGTTTAAATTATACCCTCCTTGCCAGACCTAGTTTTTTTGGGAGGGTGGAGGTTATGCACAAGAATTAGAACATTAGTAGACTTTATCTACTTGGAGCTTAGGGGTCTCTAGGGATATTGTATCTGATTAGCTCTTACTCAAGACCCTGCAGATGAGAGCTTTTAGACACCACTTTGGTGTTACTACCAGTTAGTCTCCACACTTCTTTTGTCTCTGGCCTTTACATGCTGTTTCTTGGACACTCTCACCCAGGGATCCAGTCTACCCCTCCAGAGAACAGGAGGTCCGTTGCAGGAGCTGTGTCCTACCTGCATGCCCAGCCCACAGTCTACTATAGGGCTTCCTTCCACCCCCAGTGCATTTATTTCTCAGTGCTGTGATGAAGGGCATTTCCTCTGGGCTTTGGGGGACACAGAGGAAATGCAATATGACAACCTCCCTAAGTCTTTGAATTTCTTTCTCTATATATCCCACAAAGTTCTGGGATTCAGCTCCAGGTGATGTTGGCAACCACTGAGCCCAGGTTGACTGGTTATCAACATTAGAACCCCTCCCAGCTGCTCGGCTTAGCCCAGGACTTTGCCAAGTGCAAAGTATTATCAGATTCAATTTGATCAAAAAATTATAACCATCTTTCTCTCGAGTGACATAATGGAATCTCTCATATTTGCCTTATCAATAAGAAATGTTTGGAATTCTGATATGAAAGCCTTTTCCTCCCCAGGCCCCCAAGCCTGCTGGACTCTGACTTTAAGTTCTAGAAGCAATGAGGCATGAAGCACATGAAGAAAACTGTTTTCCCTGTGCAAGGAAATCTGGGCTATCAGCACCTTCTGGAGAGCCTCATCAGGCCCTTGGAGCAGAGCTGCTGCTTCTGGCTTAGGAGGCTGCCAGGGGTATGAGGAATTTGAGTCACCTGTGTCTCCATTCCAATTCCAGGGTCCCCTCTTTCCTAATCAAGTACCAATTTTCACCTCAGAGACCTACGGGGCTATGGATTCAACTGATAATTCAGCATCTCACAGGATCAAAGTCTTGAGTTTGTTTTTCAGCTATCTCAGTCCAATGGCTACCAGAAATAGTGGTTCTCTGGCATGATCATTAAGAAATTCCTGGCATGTTCTACCATGTACAAAGTCATCATTTCTAAGCTTGGGCACTGCCGACATTCTGAACCAGTTAATTCTTTGTTGTGAGGGACTGTCCTGTGCACTGTAGGATGTAGCATCCTTGATTTTATTACTTAGATTTCAACTCTCTCTTCCAAGATGTAGCAGCCAAAACAGTCTAGACATTGCCAGATGTTCCCTGGGGCAAAGTCATCCATAGCTGAAGCCACTGCATTAACTTAAGGAATAAGGACTATGGGAATCTTGATTTTTTTCTTTGAGTTGTCAAGTTCTGTTAAAAGCAGACAGTTCACCCCCAACCCTGCTCCTGTTCCTCAGGTTCTTTCTTGATGTTTCTCATAGCAGTGGAATCAGCACAGGAATAACGAATTGTTCTACTGCCATCACATGATACACACTTTCTGTAATATTAACTGTAAGTTGTCTTTAACTCTAAGCAAGCCAGATAACCAGTAACAGGATCACATTTCTGGGGGTATGTTGCTTGAAACCCCTCAGAATATCTCCAGGTTAGGGTTCTAGCTGCTAACAAATTTAGACAATTTTAGCAAAAATGGAATGTATTCGAGATGAGCAGGTAGCTCTCAGAACTTTCTAGGAAGGCCAGACAGGCAAGCTTCAGGACAGGAATGTTCTGGTGACTACTTTGCCGCCGCTGCTGCTGCTGCAGGCACAGATGCCACAGCTTGCACATGTAATGCAGTTTGATACTGGGCCTGGAAGACAGACCATGCCCTGGTTGGAAAACAGGCTTCTGGAGAGGTGAGATTCACAAAGTAGGAAATCTCCCAAATGCAGGTTGTTCGAATGGTACTAAGTCAGACAAAAAGTTGAGCCATTATATCGGGATGTTGAAAAAAATTAAATAAGATAAGATCATATATTTTCATTACCTTATTTCTTTTTCTCACAGACTGAACATAAGACACACATTGGATTTTTACAAATGAGGGTGAGGGGACTTTATTAATGCTTTTCAGAAAAAAAGCAAACTTCATTTTCCATCATGTTGGAAGTTACTGGCTTAATTCATGTTACTATTATTTTCACCGATGTTTTATATCACAAGCTATATAAAATGTACTGGAAATAAAAATTATTTTCATTTCAATGGAGAAGAAAATTACAGGTTCAAAAAATCAAGTTTAATATCAAAAGAAGTTACACATAAAGGTTCCCACATTTCTACAATCTGGTGGTTAACATATCTCAACCTGTGTGGACTGAGATACATTCATGTGAACCCTTGGAAATTTTTATTTGGAGGCTGAAGCTTCTGCTGAGAAACAGTGCATCGCAGAGCAGGATTTTCACACTGACAGACCTTAGAACATGAGTTCCCCACCCCTGCAAAATATTCACTAACTGTTCATTGTAAAGAATATAGAATACTTTAGAGGATAAAGGAGAAATTCTTAATGAGAGGGTGCCAGTCTATCTTCAGGAGAGTATTTACTTGGAACTGTGGGTGTTATAAAGAATCCCAGAGAAAGTGCGCTGGTATAAGACTGTAAGCACTACTCAGGAGGCTGAGGCAGGAGGATGGATATTCGAGGCCAGCCTAGGTAACTGAGTGAGGTCCCGTTTCCTGTCTCAAAATTTAAAAATAGCAAGGGCTGAGAATGTAGCTCAGTGGTGGAGCACTCTTGGGTATAATCCCAGTGCCAAAAAAAAAAAAAAGTCTCAGGACAAATAGAGTCCGATAAAGCTGATATCTGAGGATTCCACCTGGCTCATGGCAGCAAGCCCAAGCCCAAGCCCGCTATACTCCAGAGGTGTGTGACTTCTTATATTTGCATATGAATGCTTCTGTTTTTCCTAGACTAACTTTGTAGCATTCCACTAGCACCAAAGAGCCAAATGGTGACGTTTCCTTGAAGTGCTCCTGGTTACTGGTTTCGTGTGACGGTGGAACTGTCTCTGGTGTGCCAGTTTTTCCTTCAGGATTCAAGCACTTCTTAATCCCAGGTTCAGGGGAGTGGCTGCCCTTGGAATCCAGAGGGCTGCTGCTCACTCCGCAGTCTCGAAGGAGCCGGTGGTGATCTTCACTAAGCAACAAGACCGCGGTTCCTCCAACACCCAGCACTCTGTGACAAAGAAGCGTAATTAGGATGAGTACTTCTTTCTTTTTAGACAACAAACAATCCCGCTTTATTTAAAATAGTTGTTTTTAATTTGAAATTTAATTTTCGCTATTTAAATACAAGGATTTTTGGTAATTAGGTAGTATCTTCCATAATGCATATTCATTATAGTAATTATGGAATCTCTAGTACAAATCTGCTTTAATTATCTATTTTTACTCTACTTAAAAGGCAAGCCTCAAAGTAATTTGTAGTCACAGTCTAATAAATGATTGTACAGAGAAAAAGGCAAGTGACAGAATCTACAGAATCAGCATATTTAAGTAGGCAGGAGGCTGATGGTAGAGAAAAGTCACCAGGGAGGAGTTGGGACATGAACAAAAGGATGTTAAAGGGAAGTTCAGACAAAGTGGGGCAGACCTTGAGCTGTCCGCCCTTTGAGGGGTTCACTGACTCAGTCCTGCACTTGAAGTCTGAGTAGCACTCCGGAGGAAACCATGCGGAAGTGCACAGGGTCCTGTGAGCAGCAGACTTTCTGAGCAGTGGGGGAGAGGCGGGTGACAGTTCAAGAGTGTGAGAAAGGCCACCAGGAAGGCACATGTAAAGGCCCTGGAAATACACGAGGGGGAAATTCCCTGAGGGTGAGATGTCTGTGTGACTAATTGAAGGACAAATGGGACTGAGCCAGGGAGTGGTAGGGGCTGGAGGCAAAAGAGGCGGAAATGCAGGAAGGCGTGAGGTGGAAGGGCCCTGAAAGCCACCAGCCTTATGGGGGCAGTAGAGGTTGAGAGGAGCGGAAGGGAAGAACAGAGTCCAGTTTGGAAAGTGCCCAAGGAACAAGAAATTATTCTAAGAACACATAATAGCAGTAGTAGTAGAATAATAGTGATGATGTGATGACAGCAAATATTTATTGAGCACTTATCATGTACCAGGCACTATTTTAAATATTTTATATTACATATTATTTAACCCTCTGATTTGTCCTTCCAAGTATGCCCAGTTAGCATTGTAATTTTGAACACGAAGAAACTAAGATACTGGTTTTAAGCAACTTGGTCAGGTCATATAGTAAGTTTAAAAAACAATGCAAAGATATTCAAGGCATTGTTTTTCATTAAAATAATAAAAAAATTGAGGATCATCTACATGTTCATCCATAAGTATTGGTTACATGATGGTACATACATAATACTATGACAATCACTGGAAATTATAATGTATAATATAACTGATCATAAAGGAGATTTATGACATACTGTTCAGTGGGGGAAAAGCAAGATACAGTAGATTAAGGAAGATTCTATTTTTATATAATTGTACATATTTATACATATGTACAAGGCAAGATACCTATCATCAACTTATTTACTATAATTTTTTTTCAAATATTGGAGACAATAAGAAAGTAAAATTCACATGAAGATGAACATTTTTGAAAAATGTCCTTCTAGGCATCTTTCCATGTATATACAATTTCTCACTAAGAAAGCTATTCAAAATCATAAGGCAACATTTCCCAAACTGTATTCCTTTGAACACTAGTATATGAGTGTTTGATGATGATAATGACATTATTTCTTTTTTTTTTTTTGGGTGCTGGGGATTGAACCCAGGGCCTTGTGCTTGCAAGGCAAGCACTCTATCGACTGAGCTATCTCCCCAGCCCCATGACATTATTTCTTGAAAAGAAATTCTGTGGTTTATAAGTTGGGGAAACTGCATCAAACAACATAAAAGAGAGAGCTGCAAGACCAGGGGCAGATGACATGAATAATTTGACCATGGAATACAGTAGGTCTCACCCACCTACTCTAAGTCCTCTGCCCAGGCAGTCTGCTCTACTCCAGGTCCTTGGAAACACTGCCTTCAGTATTCACTCAAGAAGCAGTCACCAAGCATCTGTATTATAAAACAGGATGTGGTCTCTTTTTATTCTCTCAACTTCTAAATTTCCCTGAAATTTTGCTTCCTCCCTGATCATCTCATATCTTTTTGTCATTTAGTACCATCTCCTTCCTTCAAGCTGAGTGAGCTGAATTTCTGATTTTGCTCATATATTTTACATGGCTATATTTGGAAAGAAAACCTGTACTATACTTTCCTGAATTCCTCACAATGCACTGTACTCATGAAAAGGTTAGTCTTTAAATGAACTAAAAGAGGAAATAATTGAGCTGAGAGTACATAAATCAAGTCACCAGAGTAATCGTTTGTCTGACAAGCTTTAATTCTGAATGAGTGCTCTTTCTTGAAGAATTCAGTACAGTATTACACACAGGATCAACTAATTCCACTGCCTATTATAAACCGGTTTATGGACCTCTTGTAATTTTTTCTTACTTTTATTAACATAATTCCCTATCGCTTTCAATTCCTAAGGTAAGGCCTTAAACCATCAGTAAATCAATAGGAGAAGTAGGTATACTTAAATATTTATATATATCACTACCTTCTTCCCAGAAGGATTTTAAGTAGTTTACACTAAAAAAATAAGGCAAGAAGAGCTAACAGATACCGAGCATTTTCTAGGTGCCCAGAACTGTTCTAAAAGCTTTAAATCTACTCAATCCTCTGAACAAGGCTGCAAGGTAGGTGGTTAGGATTTAAAGGTTATGCATGCGGTGGTCAGGCAGTCTGCCTATGACTGAAGAACTATGAAGAGTTAGAGCCGAGATGGGAACCCAGGCAGCCTGGCTCCAAAGCCTTTCCTCTTAACCCGAGCATCCTGTATTATCTGTATAAAACCTCAAACCACAGGAAGGCAAAAGTCAGATCACAGAGGTTGGGGGCAGGTGGCAAGGAAGCCTGGGCATAGGAGATGGAAAAGTCCCTTACATTCAAATGCACACACTTTGAACTGGTCTCAATGAGGTGCTCTACTTATGCAGCGCATCTTGACTTTTCATCTTTTGGATTCTCAGGTAAACATTTCAATTTACTGCCATGGTGTGAGGACAGTCAAATCTATCACTATTTCACTCTCAATTCATGGAATAAAATCCCAAACCAGCCTAGATCATGTCAGGCTGGTATAATTTACTGGTGCAGAAAGGACTGTTTATTCAAAATCCCACCCACCACCCCACTTGTGGAGATATATAAAATAGGAAGCACTAGATTTTGAGTTAGGTTGAGTCACATTCTTTCTGGAAAAGTCCAGGTTAAACGCATGTCACTGATCACATATTAGTATCTCACCGTGAATTGATTAATAGTATAAATGGTGAGTTACCTTATTAGGCTCAAAGTTTGTAGTTATTAATCCTGCCTGTACAACAATTATACTAGGAGTTTTTAAGAAGACATCCAGGCCCTACCTCAGATCAATTAAATCAGAACCATGGTAGAGGGTGGCTGGGAAAGTGGGGCATCAGTATTAAAAAAAATAATGCTCCTGCAATGATTTTAACATGCAGTCAGGGTTGTAAATATGCAACGTGATATTGCCGGGGAATGTGATACTAGGAAGCAGGGAGTACATGGGTTTTAGATGTCTGAATTAGAGTTGCTGCTCAGAAAGAGAGGTCCCCGAAAGTCAGGTAACTGGGCAATTGGGGAAGTGGCTTAGAAATAAGACAATTCAAAAAGAAGTGTGAGCACCCAGGTCACAAGACACAGTGAGATGGCTCTGACCTGGGATGAGGCTTTGAGCCACGCTTTAATTTTCCATCGTATCAGCCTTGACACTGAAGTTTCTCCAGTATGTGATCATTTTTTAAAAATTGGTGACTCAGGGCTGGGGGTGTAGCTCAGTTGGTAGAGTGCTCGCCTGGCAAGCACAAGGCCCTGGGCCCGTACCAAAAAAAAAAAAAAAAAAAAAAAAAAAAAAAATTGGTGACTCATTATTCACATGGTAGGCTTGTAATATTTAGGTTGTCCTAGTCTATCAAATAAAAGCCCAGATGAGACAATTTAACATGAATTGATCTCTTTTTGTGTCTCTTCATTCCTGTAGCATTCTAGGTTTACTCCTTTATCAACTTAAATGATGAGAAAAATATATATGTAGGCCTCACTGTTTGAACTGCTCTATTAAATTATATTCCCTGAGGTCAACATTAGAAGCCATGAGATGAACAATGTTCGGCATTTTCATTTTACAGCCAAGGCTGGTCTTGTCTATTCTATGTTACTGACTGTTCCTTATATAATAGGATTCCGTTCAGTTGTTTAGCAAGCAAGCATCAGTGTGATCATGAGGCAGTTCAACTTTCTGGGCTTCAGTTTCTCATCTATAAAGTGTGGGGGACTGATACCTAAGAGGTGGGTTTTGTGTGGATTAGAAACAGATATGTTAAATTACTTAGCCCAGTGAATGAAAGAGAAAACATTTTTTTTGTGAATAAAATTTACAGTATAAGATGATATGGAATAACATTTATTTCAATTATAAATTTCTGACTTGAAATCTTAAGAAAATTAAACCACAAAAATCTGGGAAATAATGCAAACAGATGTTAAAAGCGATGATATATTTTGGTTAAATGCCCAGAAGCTAAAAAATTATGGAAATAAATTCAGCAACTCACCTTTCCATTTCCTGCAGAATGCTTTTGATGTCTTTGCCTAATTTAACTTTTTTCCAAATGGAATGTCAGAAATAATAATATCGACACTGTCTGAAGGAAGTGGCAATTCTGAAATACAGAAACCAGAGAATCCTATTATAGTAAGGTTAAATATTGTAACCTAGATAATGAGGAAACTGAAGTACACAATTATTTTTGCATATTAAATAAAAATTAGGGTTGGTAATATTGCTTCTATTTAATCACATGATCCTAAGATGCTTTCTAAATATATAAAGATTAATAGTAATTACTGTGTTTTATCCTTTGAAAAAATGGTTTTTCAGATGTTATAAAATGATATGTTAGGTGGAATTTAAATTAATTAGAAAACTCAATTCTCTAGACTTATTACATGCATAAGGGGTTGTGAGATTCAGGAAGAAATATGTAGTCTAGAAAATGTCTTTACAAAATTATATTCAATAATTATCATTTCCCTTTTCATTATTATGCATACATTTTTTCAAGTTCGATCTCTGTCTATAAAAGAATCTACAATCTAAATATTTTTCAAGGGAACTTAAAAAGGTAAAAATATCTATATAATCCTAAATTTGGAGAAAATGCTACAAGATCAAAAATCAACACCATGAATATCATCACTAAATGAAACTAAATACGGTAACTGGTCATTAAATTTCTTGTTCCCCTTTTCTTCACAGCACTTCATTTCCATAAGGCAACATACCCAACCTTCACACCCACATTTCCCCAATGTGTCTTCTACTTCCCACCTGTCATCTCAATCAAGTATCCATAAGGTAGAAGGTTTCTCAATTTTCAATGCAATGATGAAAACTAATCTTGTAGAAATACAATAAAGTTTAAATAATCTTTGTTAAATACCACATAAATTTTGGTGGTTAGCAGGAAATTGAGACAACCCCCGCCCCTTATCTGGCAAAGTCTAATGACCACTTGCTAGCTGTCTCCCAATCCTAACCCTTGTGTGGGAGCAGCAGAAAAGTGCACTGTTAGAAAAAAGGAAGTAGGGTAACAGTCTTTTAAACCCAGGCAGGAATTTTTTTTTCCATTTTTGTTTGTTTTTCAGTTCTGGGAATTGAACCCCAGGCAAAAATTCTGCCACTGAGCCAATGCCCGCCCAAGGTATGTTTGACTTCATGTGCTTGGCTTTAGAGTGCTGATACTAGACACATCTATTTCAGCATTTTTATACTTTTTGCAAAATGACTAAATAGACAATAAATAATGAAGGAAATCACAGTTATCAAATGTTTTATATATAAGGAACCACATGATACTTTACTCAACTTTGCTTAATTGCAAGTCTTTCTTCTGCCTGATACCACACACACACACACACACACAGGGTACCTACCCATGAATTAAATGATAAGTTGCCCAGTTTGTCCAGGTTTGGTAATGTTTACTTTTTTCCCTTCTGGTTGTTCTCCATTTTAAAAATATTGTATACTTTTCTAAACTTTTTTATAAATAACTTTAGAAGAAATAAAATTCACATAGGTAGACAAGAATAATTTTTTAAAAGTTCCAGAAATAAGCAGTGGCATCTTCCAAATGGGCACAAAAGAATCTAAACTTCCACTGCTGTGGTGTGTAGGGCAGGCTGTGGTGTCTGATAGCCTGCTGTTTGGCTCTGTTATTCACTAGGGGACTCTGGGAGGGTACTGCCTCAGTTACCTCATCTGTAAAATGGGATGGTAGTATCTACCTTAGAAGTTAATAAGTGAGGTAACATATGGGAAACATTTAGAACAGTGCCTGGCACATGGTGAGCACTCAATGGCTTCTAGTTATTTTTTAGTTATTATTTAAAATGTCCTCTCTGATGTCTGTAGGAGATGACAGTCAGGTGGGGCCCAGGGGGCCAGGATCCTTCAAAGGTTCAGCAGAAGAAACTTCTAAAACCATGAGCACCTAACCCATAGGACTCAACACACAGTAAAACCTTTTTAATTATTAAATACTTTAAACTGCCTGTGAACAATTTGCTTGTAACTAAGGAGATAAGACTAAAATAGAAATAACTCAAAACAAGCAAAAATCATTTTTTAAACATCTCTTCAGGATGATTGAAGAACATGAAAAAAACTTTAGTTTGAAAATACTAGTTGCTCTGAACAAAAGAACTACTCTATTTTTCCCCCTTTTCTGAGAGAAAAAAGGGTAAAAAATGCCTAAAACGCAGGATTATGGCACCCAGGTATTTTCTTTCAGTAGGTTTAAGGGCCTTCAAGGTATCTTTTTCATGCATATACTATGACTAGGTTGGTTGAGGGCTTTTATAGGATTGATCACATCCTTCTTCCTAGTTTTCTCCCTTATACTTTTTGCTGTTTGTTATTCTTTCCAGTGTTCAGGTTTATCACATTTATGTTTTGTCACGTAACACTAATTCCCATAGTTATTTAAAATTAGTTCTGTATTTAAATTAATTCAATACTCATCACCAATTATTTTCCCTTGACTTTCTTTGTTCCTCCGATGATTCATCTCTTAAATGTCTGGATTTTATTAAAAATTCCCCTCCCCCAAAAGCCTATCACTGAAATGTTGCCTGAACTGTTTCATATTGAAATATCTGCTCAAAAATGACATTTTGGTTATGTGTAATATTTCTGTGTCACATACTGCTTCAGTAACCTTGTAAATAGGATCTCAGAACCTTATAAATAAGCACTATTCTATTGGCAATTGCTCTATAACTTTGCTTCTTTCCATTGTGGTCAAAATAAAATGTGAAGTTCACTGCATTAGATCATTGCCTTCCCTTGTTTAGTTGCTGCTAGGAGATTTTTTCCCTTTATGTTTATTATTCTGTTTGTCATTTCAATGAAGTGTGGGAGAGTACAAATCCTTCACTGAAATTTTCATCTGCCATCTTAATCCAGAAGTCTATAATAATTACATAAGTACCACGTAGTGTGGCATGTGGATTGGTTGCCATACAAACAGTTCAATCAGGAACACTGCCAAGAATGAAGATGCTATAAGCAAAGTTTATACTTATGAAATACTACTCCATAAATTGGCTTATTACGCGGAACCTAAAAATAAGGTATCCATGAGCATTTTAATGCGCTTTTAAAATGTTAATGTTAAAAGTAATAAGCAAGATAATTATTTGTGATATGTATTCATTCACACACTGACCAGCTTTTTTAGCTGCATTAGTCGCTAATCCCATGTCATCACTGGTATTTTTCTGAAGAATAAAGTGTTTTTAAAACTAGGAACTTTAAATCTTTTTTTTTTTATATAAAACTGCATGTGATCTTCAAAGTTTCACTTTCATGTTTAAAAAACTTCTCTTAAATTACAATATCTTTATTTGAGAAAATACTTTATCTACATATGCTAAAGTAACTCTAGAGATGAGAGCAAATTTTGTAAAATGGAAGATACTCTTGATTCTTCTCAATTCTTTTTTTTATATGGATAATATAAAGATTTCAGCCCTTAGTTCACAGTCCTTCCAGAGTGCCTTTGACAAATATTTCCACAACACAAAATTCAAGTTGATTCTACTATTCTTTTGTTTTACCAGATTTAGATGCTGCAAAATTAAGGCCTTCTCAATTTCATTCCATTCCATTCTAGAAGACACAGATGTTTAATTAAAATGATGAAAGTCATCAGGAGAGTCTTCCCATAATATATCCAAAGTATATTTACAGATTTTGAGAATTAAATCTTGAACATTACTGAGCTTGCAATAATGTGTTCATGTCTTTCTTGGTGTTTTTAGAGATAGATTTAAATGTCTTCTTGTTACCAACTTTGTTTTTAATAACTGCAATTCACTAAAAAATTCAAAATCACAGTTCTGTTACTCCATTTGCTGAAAGCTTTGATTACAGAGTGACAATGGATTTTGAACAAAATGAAACCAAAATTAGGTAACTTGTTTATTTTTTAAACAAAGTGTATAGCACTATTGTAGGACTGCTTTACAAAGTAGTTGTTCAAAGCTTAAACTTTTAAATCCAACTGATGATATTGCAAAGAGAGAAAGTGTACTACTACCATATTGAAATACAGTTTTGTATCCGAGCAAAACTTTGTTACAAATAGCTTGCAGTTCAGTTACTCTGTGTATGTTTAAAAAATAAAGTGCTGATTATTTTGATAACTTAAAGTTTCTATATCAATTAACAGAAGGCTGTAAACTGGAGGTATTATGAATTATATGGTACCATGTTAAATTTTAGGTACTTTTTTGCTGCACAGGTTTTAGCAAGATACCAATTTTTCTCATGTTTTGGTCTTCCAAATTAATCCATAAGGGGAGACACATGCAATGCTAACTAAATTAATAGTAACATTCACAAGGATGTTTCATTTTTCAAAAAGAAAAATCCTCTACGTTTCCAAGAATTGTGGGGAAGAAAGCTGAACCCCTACTGGAATTGACTTAATTTGATTTTCTTTGGAAGCATCCAAAGATATTGATACAAAATGGGCAATATTTGTCGGCAAAGGTCTTCTAGTGGAGCTAAAATATCAACAGCCATAGTTTCATTTTGCCTATGCGCATGAGAAAACTTGGAATTGAATATGAGCAAAATTAATTTAGAAGAATAGTCATTTAATCTAAATGAAAAGTCATGCTTCATGGAGTGATACTTAAATGCATCTTCTTCAGCTTCATGTTATAAATAATTGGCTTTGGCCAAGTATTCTTAAAATAACCACGAGGTTTTGAAGTAAATGCTAGCTGCTGCCATAAAATTTTTTCATTTGGGCCCTCAGCCGATGGTAAATGTCAATAGACAAGTTATACGTTCATCATTAGCTTTCTCGAGAAATGGAAACTCAGTACCTTTTCATTTAAAATGCCCTTTTAAAAACTTATTGCTGCTGAAAGTTTATTATAAAACAGAAGTGCTACTGAATGATAAAATGATACCACCTGATCACATAGTACATACAATCATGATGCTGCACCGTTAATGAAACAGCCTTGGCTTCTAGGGCACTCTCTCTGTGGTAGCTTCTTGTCCCCCATTTCCTACACATACTTCATGGACAACCAACCCATTGGGTTCCACTTTCCCTGACACTCCAAACAGGAAGCCGGGCAGCTTCCTGAATCTTGTAGAAGATGGCATGGGCCACAAGATGCCATGCTGAAACAGCAGGGGCCAAGGCAGCAGGCAGGATGAGTGTCGAGGAAAACGCACTCGTGTGCAGGAAAAGGCAACCACACGTTATGGGGTGCTGAGAAGACATCGCAGAAAAAAGGCTATCCTACTACAATGAACAACACCTGAGAACAAGCACAGTAGTTGCAATAATCTTGTTTTAAACTCTACCACTAAAGTGACAGGTGACGGCCTCTATAAGGTCTAATCGGGAATGCTGGAAAACATTCCCTTTTACCTACTTATGCTTTTGGCATTTTAACTAGATCCTAAGTGTGTTTCTCTGGCTCAAATCTGATTGTTACAGCTTCCATCTTATACTGAGAATGTAAATCTATCCATAGACTAAAACCCAAACAGTGACTAATTGTTATTTCCTTGGATAATTTATGACATAATATTCATTTGATTCTAAATTTCCATGATGATTAACACTCAGAATAAATACATACAATTTCTTTTTTTTTATACTAGTACAGTTATAAAACAAAGTGAATGTTACTTTAAAAAGTAGAAAAAAGTAAAGTCATTAAAGTACAATAGAGAGAATGAGATTATGATTGTGTAGAAATATAAACCATGACGGGTGTTTCTTAGACATAACCACACTTACAGAGGTCTTTAATTCATGATATATATTAGGCACTATGCCATATGGGTTAATGTATAAATCCTCACCAAAGCCCTAGGAAGTAGTATCATCTTCATCTTGTAAATACAAAGAAGACAGAGGTTCAGATTTCTCACACAGCCACACAGAAAAGAAACAAAGATAAAGCCAAGATTCACACATGCTCTTAGTTACTACAGATAAAGGTGTGAGATCCTGAAATCTGTCAGTATTAAAAAGGGATTCATGGATCTCTGTGTTCTAAATTGTATTTATGATTATAGTTGTTAAAGGCAAAACCAAACTAACAAAGAAAATACTTTAGTTAGAATATTCAACTCTAACGTAGAGATATGCAGTAGAGGGCTGATAATTAGAGTTAATACTGGTTCTGTTAGTAAGATACACAGATCCCCAGACTGAAATTTAACATCAAACTGTATGATGATAAAACAGCTTACAATAGATGATTTAATCTTTCTTCCTGAAAGCCATTCTTAAAATAAATAATTCACCAAAGAAAAATCTATAACATGAAAAACATTCAACTCAGTAATAGTCAAAGAAAGGTATTTAAACGAATCAAATTTGTAAAGTTTTAAAAACTGTAATAAAAATGGTAATGCATCAATCAAGGTTTCTGGAAATGTGCACCAACTTCTGCTGCCAGTTTGGTGTGACCTATCTACTGGCCTCCCCTCTGCCTTCTCCTGTCCTAAGGGTGCTGGTGTTCAGCTCCATGCTCCATTCCTCATGTCTACAGGGTACTCTGGAGAATGTAAAGGTTCCAAACCATTGCTCTGGTTGATGAATTGATTCCAATTTCCTTAAAGACCTCAGACACAACATATTTAAGAAAATCAGGGTCTATGAAAGCTCTTGATTTCAGTTTGATCATCTCTTAGTTTACTTTAGAAACTTGTGTCTTACACAGAGTCTTACTAGAAACCTTGACAGAATGGCTAAAAAAGCAGTCACTGGCCACAATCAACTGTGAGATCTCAGTGAACCACATAACTTCTTTGTGGTTGCTTTATTAAGCTTTTACACAAAAGTCATCTTAATGTTTTGTTCTGCTGATACTCATCTTTCCTACTTTTCCTTTGTAATAAAAAATTTTAAACAGTATTTTGTTCCTCTCGATTATAGGCTTGATACCTATTCGGTGCCAAGAAACTCAAATTCCTTAGCTGGAAATTAGACATGACATTTTTAAAGGAGAGGTGTATTAAGGAAAAAGAAAAAATAAAGGAATGTGAGGTTTCTCTAAAATAATCTGAATACTATGGATGTTAGAGATACGTTACTTCAACAGGACTCTACAGACTTGATTCCCAGTCAAGTTTGTCACTGCTGATTTCATAACAGTCAAGAGGTGGCAATGGTTTCTCTACCTCCTAGGTGACCAACTGTCTAGGTTCGCCCCAGGCCTTTCTGGCTTCTTGAAAGTACTGGTTTAGCAAACTGGGACAGGTAGTTATCTTACTCCTGCATATACTGGGGATACTGTCTAAGGTGAGGTAAGTAGAAGGGAAAATAACTCAGAACAGTTTATATAGTTTATCTGAAAGAAATGAAAATAATAATAATTATACTGCTCTCTTATGCCTCTATTAAATGGTCCCAGAGTGTGAAATAAGAACAATTCAGATGTATAAATACCACTTAAAAAGGCATGCTTTTACTTAAATGCTTATGTAAAGTATATAATCGTTGCTTCCCAATCATAAAACTTTTGAAATATTAAAAAGTTACAATTCTGAAAGTATTAGCCCCATAGATATATTATAAGGTACAGAAATTAAACCTCTACATATAGAAAATGATTCTTGCTTTTATTATCTTACCTATAACAGAGACTTTAAGTAACTCAATTTTATCCTTAAGGCCTGCAGCTTTCAGATTGTCACATGCACCAAGTAACTGTGAGTCGCTGACATCAGCACCCATGTAATATGCACTCTATGAGGAAAGAAATCCATGTTTTAAGTATAAATACAACTGTTAGATATTTTAGAAGTTAAGGACATCTTGTATTTTCTCGAAATGGTGAAAATTAAATTAATAATTTTAAAAATTCAAGTTAAAAGAAAATTTATAGTGTTCTTTTGTAAGAATACTAAATAAATTAAAAATTGGAAGTTTTCATTAAAGTTTTAAAATCTGTTAACATTTTACCATTACAAATGCCTAAAGAATTTTGGGATTAATATAATCTAATCCCCATGATTAGTTATTGGAATCCTGTCACAGAGAAAAGAAGTAACACAACAATTTAAATAAACCCTTCAGAAACTATTTTCATAATAGTGAAGGGTATTCATGTAATTACAAATAATCCCTAAACAGACAATATACTTATAAATAATTGGTAAGTTACTAAACACACTGATTAAAGTAAATACATTACTTGGTTTATGCCAAACTTTACAACTTACTGGCCATTCTTTAGCAGCTTCCAAAAGTATTGTTCCAAGTCCACACATTGGATCTAAAACAAATGCACCAGCCTATAAATAGAAATATGAATTTGGTATTATTAAATCTACCATAATAGGTCTACCATAAAATAAATCTCCTTCTAAGCCTGGAGGAGTCCATATTTCAGGAATAAAGACTCCTTTTCATACTTTAATAGGTGTTTCAGGTAGTTAAAGCCCTAGAACAGGAATGTGTTTGCCATGTTTGAAAATAAGGAGGGAGCCCCTTGTGACCAAAGCACAATGAGAGAGAGGGAAAAGATGGTGGTATTGTCAGGGAGGTAGCCAGGGGATGCCATCCAGGAGAGCTAGGGTATGCTGCGTGTACAACAACCCTAAACCTCAGAGGTCTAAACGAACACCCAGCTCATATTACACACCTACAGTAGGACACCCGGGCCTTCTGCTCCTCACTCTGGAACCCAGGCTGATGAAGCAGTCACCATCGGAGTGCTGCCAGTACTGTGGCACAGGGAGGGAAGGCATGACAAACTGTGCTGAAAGGTGCCACATCACTTCCACCAGCACTCAAATGGGTGAAGCATGAACTCAGTGGTGCACGTGGTTTCAAGGATCCAGGAAATCAATCCCATATGCATTTAGGAGAATAGGAATTTGGAGGAAAAACTAGTCAATCCCATTCTGGAGATCACATCATGTCAGATCTCGTAGACACTGAAAGGATTCTAGTGCTATTTTTAAGGATGAGCAACTAGTAGAGGGTCTGAGTAAATGAGTCACGTGCTATCAGGATATAGGATATTTCAAGGGGATCATCTGGCTGCTCTGTTGAGCACACACCATAGAGTGCTAAGAGTGCTAACCAGAAGCTAGACAGGGAGTCCAAGGAGGTGATAATGGTGGCCTGGATTAAGAGCAGTATTGATGAAGTGTTTGGATTCTGGAGATATTTTTAAAAGGTGGAGCCATAAGGAAGAATCAAACATGGAATGTTAAAGAAAGACAATAGTTTAGAATGACTCAACATTTTTACTTGAGCAATGAGGAAGAGCTGCCTGTTACTGAGATGGGAAAAGGAGTTGGGGAGAAAAAGATTCTGAACATGTTAATTTTGAGATACCTCTTAGTCTTTCAAGTATCAATATCAACTGAGTCAGTGGATATATGAATTTAGAGTTTAAAAGGGTTTGGGTCAGATATAAATTTGGGGCCAGTTTGTTTGAGTGCTTATGGTATTTAACACAGTGGAACTGGATGGGATCATCTAGGGAAGTTAAAAGGGAAGACTGTGTTAGGTCTTGGAGATCTAAATACTGATGTTTGGAAGATGAAGATCCAGATCTGCATGTTGAAAAGCAGCACATATGAATGTAGGAGGAGAACCTAGTGTGGTGGTTCTGAAACAAAGTGAAAAAAAAAAAAAAAAAAAAAAAAAACTATTTCAAGGACAATGGTCACTTGTTAAAAGAAAATGAGCAGGTTCCATGGTGTACTGGTGATGAGGCCCCATGGAAGTGGGTACACAAGAGAATGGAAAGAAAAGAAGCAGAGAAAGGAGGTGGTAGCTGAATAAATACATGAATCTGGAGAGAATTCTTGTTTCTTCAAGCTGCAAGATATTTAGCAAGCGTACATGCTGATGCCACAGCCCCAGTACAGGGAAAACATCCTTAGTACACGAGAGGAAACAGAATCCAATATCCAAGTACTGGAGTCAAACAGACAGTTCACTCCTGTAAAGACCACAATGCAGAATTGTGTGGGCACAGATGACGATATGCTGGTAGATTTTGTAGGCAGAACATGCTGAAGTTCTGTCCTGATTCTAATACTTAAGTTAAATAAGAAGGAAGAGTTACTAGGAATGGAATAACCATATAACCTAGCTATTCCATTTCTTGGTATTCATCCAAAAGAAATAAAGTCAGCATACTACAGCAATACAGCCACATCTATGTTTATAGCAGCAAAATTCATACTAAGTGAAATAAGTTGACTCAGAAAATCAAGGGTTGGATGTTTTCTCTCATATGTAAGCTAGAGCAAGATAAAGGGAAAAATGGGTGGGGGTGATCATATATCATAAAGCTATAGGGAAGATCAGTGGAGTAAGAAGAAGATGGAGAGGGAGGGAGGAGAAAGGGAGGACATGTGGAATTAATTTAACAAAATCAAGCTATGTGCATATGCAGATATGCCATAGGGACTTCCTCCTTTATGTATATGTAGAAAGCACCTATCAAAAATATAAACAAAGGAGCAAAAGGAAGATTAGTAGAGTTGAGGGAGGAATGGAGAGAAAGCGGGGAAATGGGGACTGAAATAAGAGTACATCAAAGTTCATGCATGTGATTTTGTCAGAATGAACCCAACCGCTATGTGTAACTGTAATGCTCTAACAACAAGAAAAAAGACCAAAAAAAAAAAAAAAAAGTCACAAGTGTGGATAAGCATAGGAAATGATTACAAGAATTCAAGCTGTGAAGGAGGGAATAAGGACAGGTGGTGAGTGACCAATAGCAGGTCAAATGACTGGAGGTACCTGGAGAAATCCTTAGGGAACCAGTGGAAGCAAACAGGAAAGAGAAGGTAGTTAAGAGCAGAAACCATAGTGGGTCTAACTATGTTGCACAGTCTGGTCTTGAACTCCTGGGCTCAAGTGATTCTCCTGTTTCAGCCTCTGGAGAAGCTGGGACTACAGGTGCATATCACCATGCCAGGGTAAAAACAAGATTTTTGAGAAATCTGGGAGGGCTATCGTTCTGGGTATGATAAGGCCTAGGATCCATCCAGGGCAGATCCTTGGAGGTAGGGAAACCAAAATACTAAGAGGCAGGTTATTGACTTTCTATGAAGATCATAAAGAATTACAGGGCCAGGGATGTAGCTCAGTGGCAGAGTGAGTGCTTGCCTCGCATGCATGAAGCCCTGTATTTGATCCTCAGTACCGCACACATGCAAATTATGAGAGGAATATGGTTTACACTGTAATAAGATTACAGAGAGTGAGATCTGTACATGACTGGGATGCTCTAAAGGTATGTGCTTCAAGGGCACTGAGAGATTCTGGGCAGAAGGGAAGAATGAATTATCCAGAAGGGGTGATAAGGAGCAAGCAGGACACCTACCCCACCTTCAGGCCTAGTGGTACTCAGATGTGGGAGAAAAAACATCCATCACTTGATATAACTACAGAGGAAGCAGAGTCCTCAGTGGACAGCCAGGTATCAGGCAGAGCCAGAGGGTACCTAATGGAAAGAAGCAAAGTATTCTTCAGGAGAGAGAAATGTTTCCCTGGCACTAAATTCTAAGGAGAACATAATATGGAGGGGAAGTAAGTTAACAAAACGGCAATTTTGTTTAAAATTAATAGTATGAGAATGAATTATGATTTTAAAATGTGCCAGGCATTATGTTCTTCCCCTGAGGTCTGTGTTCAGTGAGGTAATCTGACCTTAGATAACTTTAAGTATCTTCATTTTACCTTAAGATCTTTTCTACTCATGACATTTGCAGACACAGACTACTTCCCAGACATAGAGTAGTATTTCTGATGCTCAAAATAATAACCAAGATTTATTATAAAACTCAATTTTCCTTACTTGTTATGGTATATAAGAGAAACACTATGGGAAATGTGAAAAATGCCTGACAACCCCATTTTGAAATTAAATCTTTAGTTGCATTGGCCTACCCAAGGCTGAGCTGTCTAGACACTGCTCTGGGTACAAGCTCCAAGGGGGCCCTGGGATCAGGCTGGTATTGAGTCATCTTCCTCTTCTCACATGCTTTCTCAGACCTCCTTTGTTGGTAAGGAGACACATTTGGAGAAACATTTCTAACTCTTGGTACAAGCAGGCAAACTGATAGTAAGGAAAAATTTTTATCAAGCATTACCTTTGGATATTTTTGATCATTTGTTTTTGACTTTTCTGAAAAATACATGTTTATATTAAGATAAAAGTAACATTTCAAATTTGTAGGTGGGTATATAAATTTATATTTAAATATAAACTTTGAACCACCAGCAGTTTAGAAAAGATTAAACTGTAATCATTCTTCTTTCCTCACCCTAAATGAAATTTGGGATCAAGATTTAAATCAAATAAAGAAAAGCATATGTTCTGGGTACATGGTACTCTGATAGTAAATCATCTACTTCTAACCCCAAACTATTAAATTTTGTTGAACCAAGGATGGTCAGAGATACCATTTACAGGATTTCAACCATTGAAAATACTTCAGTAACTATACTGTGGCCCTAGTGAGTCAACAGAGAAAAATAATGGGACATCTAAAGGGATGTGGTTCCCTTCCCAACGTAATAGAGCTAGAGGAGGCACATAAAGATTTGGATAAAGAAAGTAAGAGTGAAATGTGACACACATACCTTTCTGAAGCTAAAAAAATATGGTTTTTAAATTTAAAATATCAATAAGTGAAGTAGATGTTAAAGCAGAACATGTTAAAGAAGAACATCTCTCTGTGACTATTATTATAACTCGAAAGATAATGTTCAAGAATAATGTGAAATGCAGAGCCAAAATACAAGGAGACAGAAATCATGTGAAAAAGGATAAGTGACTTGGAGGATGGTCAGGAAGCTTTGTTCATGTTCATAGCAGTAATTTCAGAAGTAGGAAAAAAGAGGAGTTCAAGGTTAAATTCACCAAATAGTTGAAGCAATAATAACTAAATAAATAATGGCAGAAAGGGTTCCTGGGCTAGAGAAATAATAAATAATAATAAATAATTATATACTCCATATTATTACCATAGCAGCAATGAATAATTAGAACAGTGCAAGACACTGTTCTAATTGCTTTATTAATGCTAATTCCTTTAGTCTTGATAAGATCCTATAAAAATGCCATTTTCATCTTGCAAATAAGAGACTGAGGCACAGAATTGTTAAGTATCTTGCCCCAAACTTCACAGCCAGTAAAGTGTTGGAGCTAAAATTAGAACCTAGGCAGTCAGACTCTAGAAGGCAACTCTGGGCTAAATAGAAAAGACACATATATAAGGAGATTCTGGCAAGATTCCTGAACTTTAAAGAGAAAAGTCTTACAAGCTTCCACGTGTAAAGAACGAATTATCTATAAAGGAAAGAAAAACCACAGTGGCATGGGAGGGTCATCTACAGACAATGGAACAGCATCATGGACTTCCAAGGAAGCACCACAACTCAAGAACCTTGGCCCTCACAGAGACAGGTGCACCAGAATGAGAGGGAGGCACTTGAGGACAAAGGAATTCAAACAGTATCTTACTCAAACACCAGGTGTGAGAAAAACACCCAAGAAAAGACAAGCCAAGCAACAGATAAAACCAGAGCAGAGGCTTGGAACTGGGAGAGGCAAGAGAACAAAAACAGCAAGGAGTACTACATCTTGCAGTACATCCTTGTGTGTTAGGACTTCTCTATGCTAATGCTCAGGCGTAGGCTATGATATTTAAGTGCTAGAAACGTTTGAAACAGAAGGGGCAACATTAAGGAAAGTTCTGATTTATAATAAATCATTTAATTTAATCTAGTAGCTGGGGTTGGTAGAGGAAAGGGTAATAATGTTTCAAAGGTCACATTGTAGGCAGTAGTACAGAGAAAAGCATCCTCTAAGGGTCTCACCATACTATGGGGGAGAGGGAGAAGTTGGTAAAAATTCCTGTCTAGGTGGTAAAAACAGTGTGTCTTGGCAGATGAAACCAGCTGGTATCCTGTTTTAAAGTAGTAGTAGAGCTTTGTGTTTAACTGAGAGAGCTGGGAAAAGGAACTTCAGACTAGCACAATAAAATTTCCAAGTGTGGGGGAACAATGGATTAGCAGGTAACTTCATCAAACTAGCACACATAAAAGTAAAGAGAGGTGGGTGCAGTGGTGCATGCCTATAATCCCAGCACTTGGGAGGATGAGGCAGGAGGATCTTGAGTTCAAATCCAGCCTCAGAAACTTAGTGAGTCCCTAAGTAATTGCTTTATTAACGCTAATTCATTTAGTCTTGATAAGATCCTACAAAGATACCATTTTCATCTTGCAAATAAGAGACTGAGGCACAGAATGGTTACGTATCTTGCCCCAAACTTCACAGCCAGTCAAGTGCTAGAGCTAAAATTAGAACCTAGGCAGTTCTAAATAAAATACCCTGTCTCTAAATAAAATACAACAAAAGGGGCAAAAAGAAAAGAGTAAAAAATATTAATAAGGAATAGGGAAAGTTAAGTTTAAAGTTACTGAAGATCAAGAGGATTTTATATAATAATAAAAAGGCATGCCATGATGAAATAATGTGTACATACCAAATCACATAGAAGCTAAATAATGCAATAACTAATAAAAATGCAAAAACTTAATAAAATTATAATAACATGAGATTTCAAAATAGCTCTTTCAGAAAGGAGCAGATAGTAACCTAGTAAATAAAGGTCACAGAGAAAACTTCTTAATCAGAAAACAAAATTCTCTTATGTTCATAGAACATTTACAAAAATTGATCAAGATCTTAGTTACAAAGAAAAATAAATTTTAAGATGTAGAGGTTTGGGACTGGGGCTTGCCTAGCATATGTGAGGCACTGGGTTCGATCCTCAGCATCACATAAAAATAAATAAATAAAATAAAGTAAAAAATGTTAAAAAAAAAGATGTAGAGGTTTAACAGGCCACACTTTCTGATTATGACAGATATCACTGTTGCAGTTTTAAAGTGTAATGGCAATCAGAAAAAGTAAATAAATGAATAAGTAAACAAATACAAGAAAAAGAAAGCAAGCAATCAAGATGTCCATCAATAAGAGATGATATAAGTTAACTATGGAAGAGACTGTGCTTATAACAAAAATAAAAACATTTTCCTTACCCTAATTTCTGCAAGAGATGCCATTGCCCACGCTATGGTGGATCGAAGTCCAGCCGACTTGATGTAAGTTCTGCTGGCTAAGGGGATTCTATAAAGAAAAGAAGCTGATTGTATACCAAATATTACTATAAAGAACAGAATATAAATAAAATGATTAATCTGTCTGTATCTAGAACCATTTTAAGATATTCATCTAATATATCTCAAGTATTCTCTAAATTAGAAAATACTTTAACCTTATTCAAAATACCTTCTCTAATGGGGACTTTGTTTAACCAGCCAAAGTGGTACTTCAAAAAGATAAATTCCTCCGAAACTGAAATTTAAACTCTCATGTTTAATCTGTAAAAGTTTAATCATACACAAGGGAAATCTTTCTCATTTAGTATTTCCTTCTCTTTCCATATACAACAGATCTTTATTTTCTTCTGGAATCAAGAGGAACACTTTTTTGTGATGTAGGTGTAGTATCGCTGAATGGATGCTAACCTTAAAATCTGTTTTCTATAAAAAGTCAATTTTTTAAGTTTGCTTTTTGCTCATTTGCATCTTTCTTAAAAGATGAAACAAAGCATGACAATCTATTGTCTAAAATCATTTACTGAATGAAGGGACGCAGCATACACCTTCCAAATGAGTTTACTGGTCTCTGTTCTATATCACTTCATTGTTACTAATCATTATTGTTACTATTGGTGTTTCCAGAATTGATAGAAATTTTCATAATATATTGTCAAAATATATTATTTCAACTTTTCTAGTACTATAAGCAAACAACATCTTGGAAATGAAAGTAGTTATGATTTCAAGAATTTGTGCTGGTTTGTTCTGGGATAGGCTTGTTCTGACACCAGTAAGAGGGCTCTTCAACAACATTATCCAAAGACACAGTGTTCTCCAAACTCTTCTTAAAGACTTTCAATGGAATTCCAGGTATAAAATTTATTGAACATTGATTTCTTCCATGACTTTTATTTCTCATCTTTCTTTGATTTTAAATTACTCTGTCCTTGTTTATATTTACTGCAAGCCTCTTACGTGGTTAGAATAAGATGATATACCCTTCAAATAAAACAGTATAATAGTATGTCACTGTAATGAGAAAGTTCTTCAGGGCAAACCCACAGGAGCTTGGCTTTTTAATAAAGTTTTTTTTTTTTTTTTCCAGGAAACACAAATTCACATTATAAGTAATACTGTATCCACACATTTGAAATCAAGGATGTAAACTGGCAGGTGAAAAGACTGTAAGAATATTTCTATCAATTAATCACTTCTACAGGGTAAGCCCTGTTGGTAATTCTACAGGCAACTGTCATGATACAAAACACTTTATACCCTAGACAGCAAAAATAAATAAATAAAATAAATAAAAAATAATAAAAATGACACAGTATGGAAAACTCTTTTCTTTTTTGTCTCTAAATGTTTATTTTTATTGATTCTTTTTAGTTAGGATATATTTTGACATAATCACAAAAGCATGGAATATAATTTGCTCTAATTCAGTCCCCAGCACTCCCCACCCCCTCCCCTGCTCCTCTCCCTTTACTGATCTTCGTGCACTTTATTTATAGTTTTATAAAAAAGTAGTGTCTTGTGGATATACCTGATGCTGGGATCCACTGTGGTGTACTCAGGTATGTACAAAAAATGTTCAGTCAGATTCATTTCACTGTTCTTCCCTTTTCCAGACCCTCCTTCTTTCCCCTCAACTCCCTCGCTACTCTGCTGATCTTTCCTCTATTTTGATGAAATTCCCTCTTCCTTTTTTGGAAGACTGTTTTCATTTGTATGTACTACAAAGTTTATATTACAAAGTTCTCTTCTAAGTAGCAGGGATTTATGCAGACCCTTCAAATGTTTTGACAATTATGTATATATTTTTACTAACAAAAGTTTTATTTTGTGGAGTCAACTCTACTAAAATGTCATAAATGTGAATGTGTTTTTATTTTGCTTAAAGCTAGGTGAAAGTAATCTGCTATTACTTCAACAAATGGTACCCGTTAAAATCAGTATAATAAAATTATTCAGGGGAAGACAGAATTCACAAACTCCTTGCAAATAAAAACAGTGCTGTACTTTCACAGTATCTGACTAATGTTTTAAATCAGATTTTAGCTGGCTTTTATGTAGTTCAAAGTCAATGCGTTTTTGGTCCCCCTTTTCACATAGATACATTTCTTCTTTATTCTTTTGCACACCAAGACAAATACACTCTTACCCACATCTCTAGTCTGGACTTGTCACTTGAGCCCCAGATCTTTATCTTCAGATATGTGCTTGGGCACTTTTACTTGGAGGTGAAGAAGTGCAAGTTCAACAGGTATAAAGTGAACACACTCTCCTCTTCCTCTCTCTTAAATCTTCATACATTTCTTAGTTTTCTTATTTCATTTGCTATCCATATATTGGGCACCCTAATCTATATCTTCAGTCTAAACTTGTCCCCTGAACTTCAGAGGTATAACTTTAAATAGCTACTTGGACATTTGTCACTGAATAGTTTCCTTTCACTACATTTCGTATCTCAGTGCCTAACACTAACATCCATTAGGGGCCTACATCAGAAATCTGAAAGTTTTTCTAGACTCCTTAACTTTTCCATGAATTCACAGTCCTTTTGTGATCCCCAATTTTTGCCTTGGTTCAGTTCTTCACCATTTATTGCCTGGACTATTATAAGAGTTTAAACCCTCTCTTTTTATTTTCTTGTTCAAAAATATAATTTCCTTAGTAATTTTCTGAAATCACAGATATGATCACATTACCCTTGTGTTACAAATTCTTACTGCTTTTAGAATGAAATCCAAGTTGTTTAACATGGCTCAGAAGAGACTTCATGCCTTATTTTTAACTGTTCAGTCTAATTTTCCACCCTCTCCCTATGTACACTCTGTCCCATCTGTACTGGGACTACTTGTCATCCCCTCACCCCTCCATGCCTCTGCACGTGTTATTCCTGTCTGTAAGAATGTTTCCTTCTTGTTTCTACTAATGAGCCCTTACTTATTCCCTTCAGGACTCCTCTTAAGTGATACTGCTTCATGTTCTTTGGCTCATGTCCTCCTTCAGCTAAATCCTCTTTCTGAATGCTGGTCAAGCATTTATCATTCATCTGTCCTACCACTAGACCAAATTCCTTGAACTTTGGGTGTCTGGCACAATGCTTAGCATTTGAAGTACACAACTGATGTTTCAAATGAAACTAGCTGGGTCAATAAATCTCACTCTAGTAAATGCTCACTCTTACTAGCTGCTGAACTTTAAAAAAACATAAAACAGATGAAATTTATTCAATACTTCCTATACCCCAGAAATAATACCAAACATTTTCACATGGGGTATCTCATTCAATTTCAAGCATAAGGCTATAAAGTAGGTAATATTATTTTCCTGATTTTATAAAAAACAGAGAAATGATAAACTGCCCAAACTTTTGTAATTAATTGAAGAGAAGGGAGAATTCAAGTCCACAGTTCTTATCCATTATGCCATCTATACTAGGTTATATGTACAGTTTATGTCCTATGGGGCACCTGATACCCCAATGTTTCTTTTCTTTAAAGAAAGTACAGCTCTATTATGAACACTCTCTTTAGGAACTACTAAAATACACATTTTGATGTGACCTTCAAACTTAATGTCTGTTCTATACTGTTTCATCACTTCTTAATTTTTTCTGTTCTGAGGGTCACTAGGTTGTCCCTTCTCCTGTCAAATGCTATCTGCTCTTCATGTCTTCATGTCACTTTTTTGCTTACACCCAGAAAATTGTTCTTTTTAGCCAACACACATCATCAAGACAGTTTCTTCCTTCACTGAGGTAGTAAAACTGACTTATCACAAAGCATATATTGTAATCTGATTTACAACCACTGCTCACTCAAGATCTGAGTCTTAATTTTCAGGTACATACCTTGTATCTGTAAACTTTTAAGTGCATTACCAATTAATATTTAAAATGTCATAAGCCTGACTCCTTGAGTGTTTCTACAAGCATGCAAAATAATTTGGAATAATAAAAAATAATGGCTTTAAAATGTTATATAAAGCTTTATATGTTTGTTAAATAAGAGTACGACATTTAACACTTCTGTATATAATTAAAAACCTAAAAAATTAAAAGACAGTAGAATAACTCTAACAATTTTCCTATGTACATACATGAAAATACCTAAGTGAATCCCATCATCATGCCCACTACAATGCGGTCCTAATTATAATAAGGTATATACCATGCTTGTATAATTTTATCAAAATGGATTCTACTGTCATATTCAACTAAGAAGAACCAATAAAAAAAAAAAAAAAACCCTTAAAAATTACTTTGTTCTAAGAATCTAAGTACACATCTGCTGCCCTTGTACTGATAGGGGTAAGAAGTTCCTAATAAGTCAATTTGCTAGACACTCACCTTTCGGGGTCAAAGTATTAAAAAATGTTCATGGGGACTGAGGATGTAGCTCAGTGGTAGAGTGCCTATGTAGCATGTGCAAAGCCCTAGGTTTGATACCCAGTGTTGCCAAAAAAGTGTAAAAAAAAAAAAATATATATATATATATATATACACACACACACATATATGTGTAAATTAAATAATTGTTTAACTATATTATAAATTCTATTAAAAATTTTCATATCTTTCTTGTTCTGTTAATCTTTCCTATCTTTGTTTTTATGACCATCAATATTATGCTGACAAATGCAATCATTTCTTCAGTCTCCCCATCCTGTCAGTTATTATGAAATCTTAAAATGGCAAAATAGGCAAAAGTGTTGAAATTAAAGTCAATCAGTTTTATGACTATTTTATAGGGATTACAGTCTGGTGTTACAAAAGGGCAGCCTGGAAACAGTTTAGGTATTGGTGTAGGAGAGCAGGATAGGTTTGGTCTGGAAGAACTTGTAAGGTGTTGGGGCAGGTGTGGTCCGAGGGAAACCAACAGGGCATTGACATGTGATGACCTCACAGGAGCTATGGGGCCAAGAAACTTTACTTAACTTGTAAATGTGATCTTTGTTGGTGGAGATGCTGATAGAGCCTGCCATATGGCTGGCAAACAGCAAGGTATTCAGCCATGCAACATTCTTAGATATCTACAACATTCTCGGCATTGTGCTGATCAAATGCTGGAGCTCACCCTTAGATAAAAGTTTTTATAATAATCTTAAACATTCAAAAACATATCCTGATTTAAGATTTCAGATGCATAAATATGAGCTTAAGGTAAATGCGTTATTCCCACAGGACTTTCCAGATTTTTAAAAATTCTGTTTAAAATCACCTAGAAAAAAGGTATTTAAATTACTTATGTCAGCAGTTATACATATAAAATGATTTGAAGTTGCTATTAATATTTACATGCTCCCAAGAAACTGGAAATTGATGGTTTTATCCAACCAGCTCTTTCTCCCTAAAACATGTACAAAAAATACCCGTTGCACAGTAGGAGTTCAATAGATACTTTTTAAAGAAACAAATCATTTGCATTTGTTATTATTTAGTACTCTGCATGACTAGGAAGACACCTGAAAAATTTAAAAACTAGCAATAACCTGTTACAATAAAAGAATAATGGCAATAAAATCTGGAGAAAATTCAAGATGAATTTAAAGAACCATGCTATATTTTATATTTTATATAAATCTCCAATATGCCAACAGACTAAAAATTTTAGCTTAAACATGGGCTTGTAAAGATCATTTAAAAATAGAAATAATTAGATATAATTTTCAATATTAATCATGTAATAAATGGATGACTATTACAAAATTTTTCATAGCTCCAACTGTGATCAAATCACATTCACTAAGCTCCATGAAAATACTTCCTGGCTTTAGCAAAGAACTCAAAATGCTTTGCCCTTTGCCTCCTTGATTATATCAATATTTCATAGGATACACAAAAAGCACACAGTTTTTAATTTCACAAACTCTTAAGGGACAAACCTAAAGCTTAGAATATAACAGTTACCTGAACACAGGAATCCCCACCACAAAGTAAATGTCATTTAGATGTATAAAGATCTGAAAAAGCAAACATAGAAGCTCATATGGAACAAGAAACTATACTATCAAATTAATGACAATAGCAAACTTTTATTTTCAACTTATGTGACCTATATTTTAATATGAAGTTCCAAGGCTTATTTGTCATATCTGGAAAAATGTTTCATAATCTTTTTTTTACCTTAAGCAGAGGCAAACTAAATTTTAAGAACATTACATAGAAAAATTCTGAGGTCAATCTTGCATATACATTATATGGAGAATCTTGTTACAAAGAACTGGAGATCTTTTTTTCTCAGAGATTCTTTTGTCACAACTGAATCAGATGTTTCAGCATTTTGGGTTAGAGACTTCCTAAATATACCACAGTTCTAACCTCAAGTAAGACTTGAGGCCACACCAGGCTGTCATGAGCTACAAATACCTGCAGGGTGACAGAAAACTTTCTTCAGGCCAAATATCTGGTAGCAAGGGTGTCCTTTCTATCTACTATCTCTAGGTGAGTTTTTGCCCCTTTTATTTTCTTTCTTCTGTTAGGCCATGCAGAAAGTGTAAATGCTTCTGTTACTAGTTATCCACATAGATTAAAAAAGTTAGAATATTACTTTTGTAGTCTGATAAGGTTTAAGAAAATCTAACTGCCACTTTGAACCTTAAGAGCATTCAATCCCTGATACTGCCACCTCAAGGATCAAACTCAGGACACCATGCCAAACAAGTGTTCTTTTTTGTGGTGCTGGGGATTGAACCCAGGGCCCTGTGCTTGTGAGGCAAGCACTCTGCCAACTGAGCTATATCCCCAGCCCCCAAACAAGTGTTCTATCTCTAAGCTATACCTTTGCCCTACAAAGTTATTTTTAATATAAGCAGTTTAGTCAGAATTGTCCCAGTAATGATACATTTTCATAAAAAAACAATTATCTATTGTGAATTGAGCTGCTAAGAACTTTGGATGGTATAGAGAAAAATGGGGCAGGAGGGGGCAGAGGAAGGAAAGATAATAGAATGAGAAAGACAGTATTACCCCATGTATATGTATGATTATGTGAATAGTATGAATCTACATTGTGTACAGCCATAGAAATGAAAAACTGGACCCCATTTGTGTACAATGAATCAAAATGCAGTTTATAAAAATAAAGAAAAAAAATTTTTTTAATTATCTAAAGTGACTTCATTTAGAAACTTAATTCCTCGATCAACTGAAATATCACAGTGAAACTTTCCAATTTTTACACTGTATGCACTGTAGCAAAATTACTTATTAAAATTATTTTCTATTTATAATTTATACCAAAGATAAGATAAATTGATCTTGTTTTTACATATCAAATGTAAGAACAGTTTCTCTGTGATAAAATTTTTTTCTGTCAATTTGCCAAATAAAATTTGTTAAGATTTGATTCTTCTGTCAATTTTTAGTCACAAATTTTATTACATGTGATTTTAGTGCTGTCAATTTTGTGTGATTGTTTTTATAGTCATAGCTATTCCTGCTTTCATTAAAGCTGACAGGAATTAAATTTGCTATTTTTAAAATAAGCTATGATAAAAATAAGCTCATAAAAATAAGTTTATGTATGAGAAAATAGTAATTCTGGCAGTGAGATGGAGTTGGGGAGACAGAAGAAAACTGCGAAAGAAGGAAGAAGGCAAGAGAACTGGAAAGGCAGGATGGGTATGAGAAACCCTATTTGGAGGGTCAAAATATTTTGCATGAAAAGATGGATGTGTATACCACATGGATGGATGTGAAAAATATCAAATAAAACTAAAACTACAGAACTATAAAACTTAAAAAAAAACCCCACATTTATTTGGCTAATTTTTTCTCCATTTAGAGCTCTATAACAAGGAATTAATTTATGAATTAATAAATCATGAGAATGACTGAGCCACCTGTCAAATTCATGAGATGGTTTTCAAACCAAAGAGGACAATGATTTTTGCTACCCCATGAAACAATACTATTGAATTTTATGCAGGCCTTCTTGTCAGTATTGACTTTCTTAAAATAATAGCTAAAAGTTCTTATCAAAGAGACGTTATGTATTATAAAAACTGTAGAGAGCATCTCTGCAACCTCACAATGAGGGCTTTATTCTTCAACTGTGAACAAAAAACTTCCTTCCTTTCAAATGTCTTTCTTCTCTCTCTTTTTTTTAAATCTGAATGTACTAGTACAAGTGTTTGCACTCTTCTACTGTTAGAGAGAAACTAGACTGGATCCCAACAGACATGGATTTTAACACTCTAAGGTAGAACTGAAAAGTATGATAAGATAGGTGACACTGTATTTAAAGAACTAGGTCATACATATAAAAATTAAAAATAATATTCATTACCTCTAAATTTGGATTCTTCAAATCTGCTTTCCATCCAAATTGCTTCATAAGAGCAATTCCAATTACTCTTCCTATCTCCTGGAAAGTAGCAAGTTATAGAAAAGATAAGAATATACTAAAATTGAAACTCTGAAGTTTAAACATAAGCAAAAACAGTCTTATAAAAAAATCAATATTATCTGGTAATTTAGGATTCCAATATTAAAATATTACTCCAAAGCGTTATTCAAAGTAATAAGGTTATATTTTATCTCCTCCACGCCCCCATATACCTGTGGCATTAATGTCTACTCGTGAATAATGTCTATTCTTGCAATTTTAGGTACATGAAATCATGAGATCATGACCTGATGAATATGGTCATTCTAACTTGTAGGAAACGAAAGCTAGCTGAAAGATTAACAATTTCAGATATTATTATCCTGTTTATAAATTACCAGATTGGTATCATTAGACTCAACTTTTAGGGTTTGATTCTAAAGTTGGCTAAAGGACTCAGACCAATGCCCTTTATATCCCTGAACTCTGAAAGGACCAACCAGTAAGGTTCTGTGATGGAAAATATGGTATTCATTTTTCCCTTAAGTGTTGACACCTACACTGTGTATTTGTGGTTCTAGGACCTGAGGAAAATCTCACTTATAGTACCTGGTGCAGAATAGCCACTAAATAAGCACAAAACTGTACAGAAGAGAACCCCCTCCAAAGCTGAAGACCATGACATCCGGATTTCCAAATGCAAAGGACATCTATGAATTTAAGGGAACTTTTAGGCACAAAATAAAAGGAGGTCATTACATGGAATGGTATACCACTGTTTTTAGGTACTTAGGGGTGAGTTAAAAAGGAAAATGCATTCTTGAAGGTACTGAATTAAGTAAGATTAGGCCTAATTACCTGACTGGGCTTATGTATCTGTTGAGAGGTTTGCATCTCATTGTAAATCTAAGGAGTAGTTAATTTATTCCTTTAGAAAATGGGACGCCACATCGGGAGGTAAGCATACCTGTGTAGTAAGAGCTTTTCCGATAGTTCCGCTGCAGCGACAAGAAACCCGGAAAGTCAGGTTGTCCTGGTTATGAGCATTGACTGCTTTCCCTACATCATTCTGACATTTTTCTTCTTGAAGTTTTTCTTGTCTAGTGATAGAATCTCTTTGCTCAAGTGCATTTTCTTCTATTCCTTTTTCCAGCTGGCATTCCTTATGAGTCTCTTGGATTCTTTGCATTTCTTCTACTTTTATTTTCTTAGCAATAATTTCATTTTGTCCATTTTCTTTTTAGTGGGTTAGTAGTCCTTTGAGAAAGTTTTTCCTTTTTCGTATCAACTTCAAGAAGATTTTTCCAAATCGAAATGGTATTCAACCAACTTCCTGGATCGTCATTTATAAGTTTTTGTATTTCATTAAGTACTTTTCCTAAATAAAGAAAATCTCACTTTAACCTAGCTACCTTTAAAGACCATTTAGTACATGCATCACCCCCAAATCTCATCACTTTATTTAAAATAAGTGTCCAATAAAACTTGTTACATGAATAAAATTTCACTTTCATACAGAATTTATCATAAGAATAGAAATGGGATCCCACATTAGGAGGTAAGCATACCTGTGCAGTAATTTATCATAAGAATATTGTGCAGATTAAGTTAATTCTTATATACACAGCATTGAAATTACATTAAAATTCTCATAGAATTACCATGTACTACCTAAACAAAATCATTTATCCTATGATAATACATGTATCACATGAATAAATGCACAGACCTAGAGAGTCTTTGAAATAATGGTGATCTTGCCTATAAAAATTAAGGTTTAAAAAAATGAATAAATTGTAAAGCACAGAGCTTAGAAATAAGAGCAGCTAAATCTTGGGCCTATATAATATTAGCAGGAATCTTAAAATGAGGTTTCATAAAGTAAAACTTCATATATACAATCCATTCATAACTTAAGAACTGCCAGCATGCTCAGTAAAATTTAATCTTTTCTTGATGAATAAGGGTCATCAAGATGACCCAAAAGTAATTACTACACTTTCCTAAAGATGAAGGTATGTGGAATACTGAGATGAAATTATATTAACCCTACAAGTTAATAATACTTTGGGATTTGCTTTAAAATAATTTTTCCTGCCCAGTCTTGATTTCTTGTCATTTGTATTCTTCTTGAAGTAGTTTATTATAGAATGTATAATTACAAGATCTCTTGTGCATATCAGCAACCAAAATGAAGAATAAGGCAGTGTTTAATCCTGCAGTGTCTGGCCCTTTTTGCTGCTTTGATCAAGATTCTTAATTTATTTTCACAGCATATTTATGAAATTAAGAGAGTGGACAAGAAACCTCGTAAGCTGACTTTATAAATGGGTATAAGTTTATTGAAACATTTAAGGTCCTAGAAATAAAAATTTTACTATGTATATTTTTACAATTATATCACTCAATTAAAATTTATAAGGTGACAGTTTCACCAATTTATTATTAAAAGAATATATTCTGGGTTTTTATATACTTCTAAATGCAATCAACCACATTTATATCTAGAGAAGTTGCCTGACCATAATTCCCAAAGAAAAAATATGACTTTGGACATGAAAATCTCAGAAGACAGGCAACAGAATGGAAAGAGAAAAAAATAGATTCTACTATCATTATATGATAATATCAGGAAATACAGAAAAATACATAACTAATGATGCCACATGTATGAATGTCTTATGTGAAATTGTTACATATTAATTATTACACAGAAAACTTTGGAGTTCAATGTATTAAGTGGATAAAAAGCAATAGGTGTACACTGTACCTTTACTTGGAGAAGAAACAGTAAATGGAAACTGCTTTTTAATCAGCAAAAATAATCTTTCTGCAGATTTTAATTTCTTCAGCATATTCAAATCAGAAGAGGTGGTGAAAAAACCTTTCCTGAAATATATTCAACCTAGGGATAGAAAGACAGATATTAATGTAGTAAGAACCATTCTTTCCCCACTTAAGAACCTAGCCTCTAGACTAACAATTAAAAATGTTCATTTCCAAAGCATCTGTTATTTGTTAAACATTACACTAGGAACTCTGAATACATATTTTTCCCCTTTATCCTTCTAATATCCTCTAAATAGATTTTTATCATGCCCAATTTACAAATCAGGAAACTGAGGTTTAGGATAAATACCATGTTAAGTAGTATCTATAAGGTTACACAGTCAGGGACCAAGATCATAGTACTTTTATGTTACCTCTTAATACATACACATGCATGCACTACTAGAAAAACAGAACACCAAATACTGAGTAATTATATGCCTAAACCTTTAAAAGTGGCCCAAAAAAAAAAAGGCAAGGTGGATATTTATAAAATATCTGCCTGTGTTCCACTAGGCAGCATACACAATATATCCTGAGTATAGTGTAATAGATATTATCATTAATAATGTGATAGATATAAACTGGCTGTTATGATTTAGATATGAAGTGTCCCCCCAAAGGTCATGTGTGAGACAATGAAAGCATTTTCAGAGGTGAAATGATTGTGTTATGAAAGCCTAATCTAATCAGCAGATTAAATTATGGATTAAGTAGTGGCAACTATAAGCAGACAGGGTGTGGCTGGAGGAGACAGGTCACTGAGGGCATGCCTATTTTGTCCCTGGTGAATGGAGCTCTCTGTTGCCTTAGTTCTATGTCCTGGACTGCTTTCCTCTATCATGCCCTTCCACCCTGATGTTCTTCTTGCCTCACCTCAGGTCCAGAGCTATGGAGCAGGCCATCTAAGGACTGAGACTTCTGAAACCATGAGCCCCAGATAAACTTTCCCTCTTCTATGTTGCTCTTGTCAGATCTTTTGGCCACAGTGATGAAAAAGTTGACTAAAACACTGGCATAAAAATTAAAAGGTAAAATATATAACCCAACACTTTGAGGAAAAAAAATAAAAGGAAAAAATTTTAGTACCATAAAGCACTGATAAGCTGTCAATACAGTGAACAGCACTGAAGGCCAATGTCACTTAAGGGGTTGGGTAAGAATCCTGCAAGATTTGGGAAGAGGGCTACTAACAAAAGAACAAGGGGCAGATGCAGAAGCAGAGCAGAAACCTGGCAGAAGTCACTGTGAGTTGGCTTGGCCACATTCGCTGTATTATGCTGATGGATAGTGTCCAGTGGATGGATGGTGTGGTGTAGGCCAGCTTTATGTATGGTCATGAAATTTTGAGTACCACGGATGGTAACGGTCAGCTGTTATAGAATCTTGATGAAAACTGTGACAGCACCGAATTAGCTGGCAGAAAAATTACTTTGGAACAGACATAAAAGGCTGCGTATAGAATGTGATGCTGGAGGGAGAAGTAGATTACTGAGAAATGATGAGACACTGGAAAATGGATAGGAGCAAGATATACACATCAAACAGAAACAGGCTTTGAAGACAGGGGTGAGTATGTGGTAAAAGCAGGGAAGAAAGGAAAAGAAAGAGCTCTGACTGTAGGGAGCCTGCTGTGGGGTGGCAAATGGGGTTCAGTACCAGTGGAACCCTAAACCTTGTGGGGCTTACATAGCTCTCTTAAGCTCAGGATGGATGTGGACTGTCTTGAATTCTCCGTCAGTGGTGGTGATGGGCTAACAGAGTTCTAAGTTATTCCCCGAGAACTAAGGCACTAGGAAATGAGGGGTAGCCCATGTACTATGGCTTGATATGGTTTAAGACTGCTCCCCCAAGGGTTCATGTGCAGGAAGCTTCGTCTGTAATGTGTGACTGAAGTGAGAGAAGACTGGGTCATGATACCTCCAAAGGGATTAATGCTGGTGGGTGGGGTCTTGCAAGCTGGAAATCATGCAACAGTAAGCTCAGCCCCTCCCTGCTCTTTTCTTCTGGCTCGCACACCTATTCCTTCTATGTGCAGCTGGTTCCCTTTCTCTTTCTCTGTCATGTTGTGACTTAGGGGTGGCCCTTGTCAGACTGCACCAAGCTGTTAGACTATCCAAATGGTGATGCCAAATGGTGAGCCAATAACTTCATTTCTTTATATAATATCCAGTGTGTCAGGTATTCTGTTATAGCAATTCAAAAGAGACTAAGATACCATGTGTTTAGGTAGCTACCATTCATGGGAACATGAACCCCAAAGATTTGTTTTGTTTTGGCTCTGCCATGATCTAATTGAGCTTTTGTGATGGTAATTTCTAGAGTTACAATTCCAGGTTGATGAGGAGGATTCTCTCCCCAGGAAGCCATAGGTTGGTACCAATCAAAACTCAAATAGCTTAGGTATCAGCAATGTAGTTGATCAAGGCAGATGGAGAAACAGATGATGACATTATGGGAAAAAAACAGAACGAGAAGAATGTTTCAGAATCAATATTTAGGGGATAGTGAAGCAACCCAAACAAGATTTTACTTCTTTCTTATACATAGATGACATTTTCTAACACTTTGAAATGCTTAGACCTTGAAAAGAAAGTTTTAAAAAGTAAATTTTTGAAGTAAGATTTTGTTACCTGGTGTTAAGAATATAGTTGATATAAGATCCCTCTCAAGACAATTCACAGGCCTAAAATACCTTGCCAAGATTCCAGGGAAAATGAACTAAATATTTTACTGAAAAATGTATGGTTTTAAGAATAAGTCCTAAAAACAAGAAAACTAATACAAACACTTAGATCAATGATTATACTGGAGTAGTTAGTGACCTGGACATTATAGTTCCTTAACTATACAAAGATATTCTTTTTTAAAATTTGAATACTAAAGGAAACATTTAAACAAATGAGCCTTCTTTAAAAATATATTCTAAAAAGAAGATGACTCAGTATTGATTAAGAGAACCTAAAGAGTTTAATTTCTTTAGGATTTCAAATCACAAGAATATATGTTGATACACTAAATTGCCAAATACATTCTCAGAACTAAAATGTTACTCTCTTAAGAATTAACATAAAGCCTACATTGTTTTTATGAATAATATATATGCATATAATTAGAAGTAGTTCAATAAATTATGATATAGTCACTGTGTGAATCAAATAATCATATATGTGGACAGTTTATGCTCTTGGAGACTGGATTTTATCTTAAAGCAATAGGGAGACTGAATTTTGGTGCTTGTCATTTCATCGACCGCCAAAGCCAGTATTTCCCTTTTTCTTTAGTTTATTGCTGATAACTGATCATATTCACTTATGATAGAAATGTAGAATTTTCGGATACTTCAACCTAATAATTGTTGAAAATTTATACATGTTTTTTCTCCTTGGAATTAAACTATACCCAAGCGTCTAAAAACTGGTGTCTAAATGCCTAACATTTCTGAAGATTAAATAACAGCTCTATTATGTGCTAGAATATTAAGCAGTTAGCATTTTTTTCTTCCTTTTAAAATTCATGGATTCAAGTTTTAATCCAAAGATTAAATGTTTAGATCTAGGTAAAATCATACAGTCCTACAGGGAGGTAACAGTCTTCCGGGACTATAAGAAATACATTTCTTTTCTTTATAAAATACTTAGTCTGTAGTATTCTGCTGTAGCAATACAGAAAGGACAAAGACAGGAACATGCTAATGTGACTGCAAAACCTAGATCAGGGGAAACTATTGGTGCTGTCCCATAGCTTTCACAGTGATGGAAATGTTGCATAACCCCTGCTGTCCATCATAGTAGCCACCTAAAACACCTAGCACCTGCAGAGTGACTACTGCAGTTCAAATAGTGACTCCTTATTTTATCTAACTTTAATTTAAAAAGCCATTTATTCTTTATTTAAATTCGGTTAGTGGCAACCTTACTGGATAGCACAGCCATGTCAGAGAGCTAGGACTAAAGCTAAGAACAGCTTTTGTTTTAAAGGGATGTAAATATAACAACAAAGAAGAACACATACAAAGGAGCCATATGTGATTTATAAAACCTAAAATTATTACTATCTGGCTCTTTACAGGAAAAAAGTTTGCAGGCTCCCACAATCCAACAACATACAGTTTTTCAAGAGGGAGAAAGGAGAGAGATGGAGGAAAATCTATACGTTAAGTTGCTTAAAAGAACACTGGCAGGGGCTGGGGATATAGCTTAGTTGGTAGAGTGCTTGTCTCACAAGCACAAGGCCCTGGGTTCAAATCCCCAGCATCGCCAAAAAAAAAAAAAAACACTGGCCACGTTATGGAAAGTATTTGAATTCTGATTCAAATATACAGATTAAAAACAAAAGTGATATTTAAGAGACAATTTGAACACTGACTAGATATTTGATAAGGAATTATTTTTATCTGTGACAATGACAACATGACTTACATTTTTAAGAGCCATTATATTATATTATATGATAGTGTCATAAAAGAGTCCTTATTAAAGATAAATAAATATTTACAGAGGAAATAATTCCTGGAGTTTGTTTCAGAATAACATGGGGCAAAATTCACCATGGGTTGATCTTTTCATGGTTGGTGAGTACAGAATACCCTATACTAAAATTCTATTTACTTTTATATCTATAAAATTCTCCATGAAAAAAGCTAAAAGAAATACACAGGAAAATTTTCTACTGTGAGCTGAGCAGTTTGCTGGAGGAGTCAACCTGGGAAGGGAGAGTGTTTCATGTACACATGAGAACACCTGGGCTTAGCAGCAGCCCTACTGAAAGAAAACCTTTTGAGGTGCGCACCCGGGGATATGGCATTTTCAATAAGCTCCCTTGGTGAAACTTATGTTCACTAAAATTGGAAAAACACTGATTAAAATTGAATGATTACTTTCTAAAAGTAAACAATCACTTCTGAATTAATTTGTTTTGTAAATGCATGGTTTTGAATATTAATTTTTCTTGAGGCAAACCAAAGTTTCTGACAGACTTTCTTGTCACTAAGTATTCCTGTGCAACTCCTGTGGGAACTAACATTTACCAACTATTTGCCGTCCACTATGCTACCAATCTATCCTCATTTGAATGAGTGATTTATCTTGTAGGTACTAAAAAAAAAAAAAAAAAAAAAGGTAGGCACTATCACCTTTTTATTCATGTCCAAGAAATAGATTTAGAAATTTAAGTAATTTGTCCAAAGACACAAATCTGTTACAGGTAGACGTAAGATATGACTACATGTCTTTTGATTCTAAAATTCACACATGCTTTTTGCCAAGGTGTTATGGGAATAACCTATACCCAGTGTTACTGGGCAATTCCTCACACTACAGTTGGCCCTCTGTATTGCAGGTTTCCCATGGGTAGATTCAACTAATCTCAGATGCAGATGAAAAAATATTTGGAATAAAACCCTGTGTTTGTACCATATATCTACAGAACTCCTTCTTATCATGATTCCCTAAACAATGCAGTATGACCACTATTTATAGAGCATTAGCATTGTATTTAGATGTTCTAAGTAACCTAGAGATGATTTTAAGCACATGAAGGATATGTGTAGGTTAGATGCAAATACCACACCATTTTCATAGTGGATTTGAGCAACCATGGATTTGAGCAACCATGGATTTTGGTGTCTGAGAGGGATGGTCCTGGCACCCATCCTCTCTCAGATACTAAGGGCAACAGTAATTTAGCTAACACTTTGGCTGCAATGCTTCAGAAATTCAGATCCAAGTCCCCATTCCACCATTTTGGACCATTTTTCCCTGCTTCCTTGCTGCCATGAGCTGGTATCTTTTCTCCATCATGCCCTTCAGGCACGATGCTTTGCCTCAACTCAGGTCCAGAACAATGGAGCTGGCGGACCATGGACCAAATGTGGATTTGTGAGCCAAATAAAACTTTTCTCCTTTGTCAGGTATTCTGGTCACAACACATATCCCTAAAACATACAAAGCAGAATAGGGAACTTCTCTAGGCATTTAACTACTCTGATTGTCAAGAAGTTTTTCCCTATACTTAATTGAATTTTCTAACTTCCCCAACTCATTTTGTCTCTAAAGAAGACAAATAAGCGGCGAGGGTCTTTTTCCTAATAAGCCTATGTAACTAGATTGGATCAAGCCTTCTATTTTTCATACCAAAAACTCCTGGTTATCATTAAAACAGAACAAAACAAACCAGTGCAGGATTACATATGGCCATAGAGTTGGCCTAGGTTGAACGTGATTAGATACTCATGCTTAATTTCACAGGCGGCTTGGGTTTGGATCTCATCTTTGCCATTTTCTGGCACATGACTTGAACAAATTAACTTTACCTGAGCTTTGTTTTCCTCATCTGTTAAATGTGGAACATACTTCATAGGGTCATGAAAATTAAGCAAGTAAATTGAGGGTAAGGACCTAAGAGCATGTGCCTGACAATGAAATGCTTGATAAATGTCAGCAATTATTATAGAGTGACTACTTTAGATTAGCTACATTCAATATTTTATTAAATTTTCTGACCCAAGCCACCAATGGCAGGTGGTCTAATAGGACTTATGACATTATTTGTGACTGTCTACCCACACTTTAAACCCCCACTGCAGAAACTCTTTTGTGAGCTTCCAACACTGTAGAAGCTCCCAGAGGGAAGTGGTCTACTCAGTTTGCAAGCTTTCCTTTTACAAGACCAGATGTCCTATCACCCCATCAAGATACCTTTACTAATCACATATTTTCATCTTTTCCTTCTGCTTTCAAGAACCAGCTCAGCAGTTCTAGGAAAAAAAGGGATGTTTAAAACCTTATTCATTTCGTTGAAATTAACAGCAGCTAACTATAAGGCCTGCAGGAACATATAATTTTTTCCAGTGATTGTTGTTTAAGGTGTACTTTAAATACCCTATATCATTTGATCCTCACAATAATCCTAAGAGGTAAAACCAAACGTTGTCACCAAGCAAGATTCAAGTACCTGAAGATTATGTTTGCATTTAGAGGGGGAAGGAAGGAGTCTAACTGACAGGTCTCATTCTAGTTCTAGGCCCTCTTGAGTACTTCCTTTTAAAGAATCCAGGAACTTGCCTCGACACCTCCCTTTTAAAAACTTTAGCCGTGACAGAGGTCGGATGTGCGGTAACAGGATTGGGTACACGGGGAAGAAACGACCGCTGGTTCCTCCCAGTAGTAATTAAAGGACCTGCCGAGCTACAAGATTGGGGACTGTCGCCTCGGTCGCTCTGGGGTCTGGGAACCCCAGCTCGCTCCTCCTCCCTGCGTCGAAGACTGGCTGGCGGGGAGTGGGGACGGGGACGGGGACAGGGTTCGGCCGCCTGCGTCTCGGGCGCGCAGCGAGGCCGACTCACCTGTGTGGCCGCCAGCCGTGCGCGCACCTCCCGCATCAGGAACGGCTCCAGGCCGCGGCCAGCGGTGCAGAAGAAGCGGACGCTCCCGCCAGGCCCCGACCCCGGCTCTTGGCGCGCAGCCGCCATGGCGGCCCGGGAGCGGCCGCGCGGCTCGGTCACGTGGCCCCGGGCGCGCGCGGCTCGCTCCCGCGCTCTCGGAGGCGCGCGCCGAGGCGGCCCTGGCTTTGGCCTACGCGGGAGCGAGATCCCGAGAGCGGCCCCTGTGGCTCCCCTTGGTTAACTGCAGGGAACCTCACTTGAGTTTAGAATTCCGGGGGGGGAGGACTGTCAATCACTTAAGCAACTTGCTTGATTTGTCAAATCGAGGGACCTGATCCCCAGAGAGGTCAAGGGACAGCAAAGCTGAGCCTGGAACCGAGCGAGGTTTCTGAATAGCTAGTATAATGGATTTTCTTCTGTTCCCTCCACCACCTCTATTTCCTCCTTTCCTTCATCCCTTCTCACGATCCTCATAGAAGCAGCCCTACTGTCTCCGCCGAGTTGGGCCAAATCTGCCAATTCTGGGCACCAAGAGCAGAAATTCCTGTTCCCTAACAAAATCCCTTTATGTTCCTGAAATGGATCACATTTCTTGCACTACTTAGTTCGCCACCATGGTAATGAACAAATTTACTATCCAGTGTGGGCCATCTGATTTGAATGACTCATAATGGTCTTTGAAGGTTATTTAAAACAAAAACAAAAAAACAAAAAAAACCTCCGAATTTTAAAATGACAATGAGAATCTTACTTGGGAGGAATAGAATCCATATCACAAAATGTACATAATTGTAAAAGTTCTTCATGGAGTCTTGTGATATGAACTTTCAAAGGTTCATTCCTACAACTTCTCAGACTTCCGTTTTGATGAATTCTTTTCTCCCCAAAACTCTTCTCTTTCCTTTGGCTGTTGCCATTGCTCATTTCAACTTCTCTCTCCTTTTGGGTTCTGACTCTGGAGTCTGTCTTAGGAGGACCATGAAGCCTTTTTACTACTCCCTTCATTCTGTCGCTAAGAGGGTTAATAAGCACACAGATACAATGCATCCTGTTCAGTTCAACAAACCCCTAACCCTTCACCAGGCTGACCTGGGGATTCAGAGGTGAGCAAGGAAGGGTCTGGATCTTGAGAGACTTAGAAGGTGGTGATGTTCACGGACTGATTATGGAGTCATCCAGGAAATCTGTGGTGGCACTGACAAAGAGGAGGGAGGGAGATCTTTCTGATGAAAATCACTACTGAGCCCAGCATGGAGGATGTGGGAGAGGGAGAAGCACAGGCAGAGATGTCCGGGATGGATTGGAGGGGGACTGAAAGGCCTGGGAGCTGGTAGGAGGCCGTTAGAGGATCAGATGAATTGAGGAGTAAAGGTAGAGGAGCAGGATAGTTTTGACCTGGAATGACCCCCAAAGGTTTGTGCATTGAGAGCTTGGTCCCCAGTTGGTGGAACTATTGGAAGGTGGTAGAAAATTAAGGAGGTGGGGCCTAGTTGGAGGAAATAGGTCAATGGGGACATGTCCTGGGTATTGGAAACCTGGCCCTTTCTCTCTCTCTCTTTCTCTGCTTTCCATCCTCCATGATATGAGCACCTCAACTCCACCATGTGCTCCCTGCCACATGTCCTTTTGTCTCAACAAAGGACCCAAAGTGATGGGATTAAGTGGCCATGGACTGAAGCCTCTGAAGCCAGGAGCCAAAATAAATCTTCCGTCCTTTTAAGTTGTTTACCTCAGGTATTTTATCACAGTGACAGAAAGCTAACACAGGAGGGGATGGGCCAGGTTATGTCAGCGCCACTGAAAGCCACAGAAAGAATGACTCTCCAGCCCAGTACTGGCCAGCAGCAGCTTGTGCTCCTGGATGGGACTGTAGCTGAGTGCAGGTTGCAGTCTCAGAGTCAACCCTCACTTTACATTCCCTTCTCCCCCCTCCTTTTGATATCTTTCTCCCTCCAGGAGCGTTGGGTCAGCAAAGTCAGGGGTTACTTTTGTTCCAGTTGTTTTCATGTGCATTTGTTCACCTCTGGACCCTGCTGCAATGCATCACATCCACCAGTGCCTTTCACATAATACTTACAATGAGTTGGACTAGGTGGGATTCTGCCTCTTTAGGAAGAAAATAGTTTTCTGGGAGGAGGGTTGCCTGGAATTCTTTCTCCCATTACTTTCTCCTCCATCATTTCTTCTAATTAGCAAAATGTCTCTACTGGAAAAGAACCATTGATTCCTATAGATGACTTTAGTATAACCAGTTTTGATTTGCTACTTGAATATTACATATGCAACATGCAGGAAGTCAAAAGTTAGCAGGAACAACTTCTAAGTGGGTGTATTTTAGAAACAGGAGGCAAGACCAGTGCTTTAAGAAATCTCCTTGTTTTGATACCACTGGCAATTCCTTCAGTTCTTAAAAATGTTTAATGTATATTATTAGATACTAGAATGCAGATGATTTAGATTATGAAATCCTAGAGAGGAGGGGATGACTATTCATCTGCGCATCCTTAGTGATACACTGGCTTGCATGTGGTTGGTGCTCAGTCAGTTTGGGCTGTTTTGGATGGAATGTTACTGAATGGACGATCAACACTAGAGTTCTCCTGAGCTAAGAGGATTGCTATAACCATTGTATGAGCAGGGACTCTGTGGGCAGGATGTGAGAATAAGGGTAAGGTAGTAAAGCCTGTCAAGTGGGAAAGTCAGGGAATTGAGGGGTAGGAGGGAACGTAACCGTCTTCACAACTTTGCTTGCTACTTCCCCCTTCCTCCTCATCTTCTCCACCCTCCCCACACACTCATTAAATCATGTTTCTTAGTCGGGAATATTCCTCAGAATTACCTGGGAAGGCCTTTCAGATGTCCTGTGTTATGGTTTAGATGTGATGTGTGTTCATGTGTGAGACAATGCAAGAAGGTTTGGAGCAGAAATGATTGGGTTATGAAAGCTTTAATCCAATCAATGAATGAATCCCCTGATGGGATTAACTGAGTGGAAACTGAAGGTGAGTAGTGTACGGCTGGAGCGAGTGGGTCATTGGGGGCATGGCTTTGGGGTATATATATTTTTTTCTGGTCAATGGAGTCTCTCTTTCTGCTTCCTGATTTTTATGTGAGCCACTTCCCTCCACTGGACTCTTCTGCCATGATGTTCAGCTTCACCTAGAGCCCTGAGGGATGGAACCTGCTGCCTATGGATTGAGACTTCTGAAACTGAAACCTAAATAAACTTTTCCTCTTCTACAATTGTTCTGTGTGGGTCTTTTAGTCACAGCAGCGAAAAAGCTGACTAAAACATCCTGCTTGCTGTCCCCCTCTCCTGCGGGCTGGTACAGTGAATTGGTACAGTCGATATGCCTTGGCTCCTTCTCTGCTGGAGATTAACAATCTTTTTTTTAATATCAACCAATACCAATTGCCAAATTCTTCAGAATGCCACTATTTCCCTCCTCCCGGGCCTTGTTGTGTGTGCCTGTTGTCTTTGCCTGGAACACTCTTTTCTTCTTTAAGGGCTAAACTAGAAAACATGCCTTTCGTATATACTTTTTCTTATATAATATTTATACTGTTATCATTTGTTCGTTCATAAATATTTATTGAGTAAATGGCAATGTATCAGTTAATATAAGGCCCCAGCCTATGAGAAACTTCCAGTGTAATGGGAGGTAATAGTGATGGGGTTGGATTGCTGACAGAGCCATTGAAAGTGAAACTGGTCTTGAAAATCAGGATTGGGTCCTCATTCCCCTGGAGTTGAAGATTAAACACCCAAGAAATGCCAAGGCAAGAAAATAAGTTTATTTAAAGGATAGGACAGAGAGAGAGAAAGAGAGAGAGAGAGAAGGAGATAGAAGAGAGAGAGAGACTCCAAAGAGGATGGGGGTCCAGAGCTGGTGCTGGAGGGAGTGGGGGTATGTCACCCCCTTATAGATTTCAGATTTCCTTTCTTCACATGCCCCCTCCTCCTTTTATCCTGCCTATGTGACCAAAAGGTCAGGAAGAGAACCTTCCAGGGGCTGATGGCTTGTGTTGGAAAATGTGATCCTTCCCTGGAGGCTGTCAGCAACCAGGTGATGGGGAGTGCTCAGACCCACTTCCTTTTCTTTGATAATTAGCTACTTATCCTTTGCCCTAGTCTCCAAAGGATATTAGTAATGGATAAGGAGAATAAGAAATTCCCAAAATAATGGGCCTGGGAAAAAAGAAAAGGGAGTAAAACTGAAGGCCACGCATTGACAGCCTTCATCTCCCAAGACAATATTTCCCAGAAGCTGGCTGCAGGCAGAGAGGAGGTTTATCATCCTCAAAAGAAACAGTCTCTAGGAGGCGTTATCTCCTCCAAAGCAAAATCCTTCTTAGGCACTGTCCACAGACCTTGACCGAAAGGGCCACATTCCTGACTAAGCAGAACTAACGTATGTTCACTAGACCACCCCTCAAAATAACCTGTATAAGCCCAGTCCCTTTCTTGTTCAGTGGCTCATTTTCTACCAGGAGAGTGGGTCCACAGGCACCATTTCATCCCCCTGAATAAAGAGCTGAGATGATGCGTGAGGTTTGCATCCTGCCTGGTCTTTCTGTGCTAACAATTAGTACATTGTGATATACAGGAACTAAGGAAAGCAATTGGGACTGGCGTATAATTGCCATTTAATGAATGAGATGGAATAAACCAACTTATTCTGAAGCTGAGTGAGCCTTTGTCTTTTCCCCATTTGGGCATCTTCACCAAGTCTGGTGTATTCTCCACCTTATGAAGTCCATTTCCTCAAGGGAGAGACACTTTTGCCTAGAGCATAGTCATGTGATCTAGACTTTACCAAGAAGACTCATATAACTCAGAAATGACCCACCTGGTTGCAAAGGCTTTTCCCAGCATTCATTTTACTTCCCTGGGTGCTGGCAGGGTGACTGACCTTCAGGGACAGCTTGTTAGCAGCAGGCAGAAGTACTACTGAGAGAAAGGTGGCAGGAGCATCAGTTGTCTGGACAGGCTAGTTTCTGAAAGTTAGTTTCTAGGTTGGTTCTCCAGCCTGCCCAGCAGTTGAGACACATTATTATTATTTTTTAAACAAACTCTCCTTTGCATAATCAGTCAAAGTCAACATCTATGTATTGCAACAAAGAACCTTGATTGATGCATGCACCCTCTCATTCTGGGTGGGAGTAACTACCTTCAGTTTCTTCTCTCCCTGTGATTTGTTTTAGCCTACATCTCTTTCCCATTCATTTGTAAGCACCGTGCAGGTTTGATGAACTCTTGCCTACACAAGCCCACAAAGCAACTTGTCAAGAGTAGGACTTCACACATTTTTTAAAAATTCATTTATATTGTGACACTGTGCTAAAACCCCAGATGCAGACACACAAACTTGTCAGACAGACACATTTCAACCAAGTCAGTGAAAAAGAGAATGAATGTATTTTGATGACTGCAACTGGAAGTCCTTAGGGAAAAGACCACTGGTCACATACAGATCATTTAAACCAATTGTATGCATACAGTAATCACTCAAGTGGTGCTTCTTTGATCATACAGCCAAAAAAGAGAAAATTCAGCAGAAAATTGTTGCATAGTATATATAAATACTGTCTTTAAAACAATACTTGCTAATTTGTGTTTTTATAGATGCAGTTTAAATGTAGCATCAAAATTCTAAAGAATGCAATCCTTATGTGCTGATTTAGAGAGAGAATTCTGGTTTAATGTGTTTTCTTGGTTTTGGTAATGCAGCACATGAAATTATTTTGATGTACAAATACAATTGAGTATTTCCAGTGCCTTTCTGGAAAGTTTGCCATTTAATGCATATTTCAAAACACTAGGCTGTTTGATGTGATTTTATTTGTTTAAATGTAGTTTGAGCCCATAAAACTGTATCTACATCTGATAGACCTCATAATGCCTCAGCTGAGAGACAGTCTGGAAACCATTTCTTCGATGTATTTTTTGAATGAACAAATGACTGAATCCACAATTTTCTTCAATTTACTTGAATGAAGTGTATTGCCTAAATAAAACAAAATCATTTTCTTCCTGTAGTCATGTGCACCTTACTCAGACTGTTATTTTAATATTCCTTTTCTCTTGTTACATTTGTGATTATATTTATGTAAACCGTATTTTTAAAAGTTTGCTATTATCTTTTCCTCCCTCTCTCTCATCCTTCCTTCCTTCTATTTTGCTGTGATCTTGCTATGTTGCCCAGGCTGACCTCCAACTCCTGGGCTCAAGTGATCCTCCTACCTCAGCCTCCTGAATAGCTGTAACCACACTCATCATTGAATGGAACTCTTTTTCTATTTCTTATTTCAAAGAAGTGCAGAATGTCCAAAACTAGCAAGGATATCCATATTTTGACATTTCCCTTTCATTTTCCTGAAAGTCTTACTCCTTTCTAGTAGATGGACACTTACTTTATAGGTTTTCTTAATGATAATTGAACAATAATCACCTTAAAACTCAAGCATATGTCATTCTCATATAAATAAAACAACCAAATGTGAATTTTATTTTCTTAAAAATAAAGAGTGCTCTGTTTTATGTGAATGGTGTTTAGCAGAATAGAATAGGAACAGTTTCTCAGAAAACAGGTTTAATGGAGCCAAAGTTTTCCTATGGCTGGTGTTAAGAGCTGAATGCAAACTCTGGAACAAGCAAACATGCTCATTATGTATTTATTCATCTGGACCCTGCATGTGGATTGTACTGGATGTTTGTTGTATTGGCTGTAGATAATAGTGTAGATATTTCAGATTTTTGTGGGCTGGGTATGTATTCTCTTAAGTTGGCAGTATTCTTTTTAACAGTGTACTTTTTAATACATCCACATGTAGTCATTTTTATTTTCTCACAATTTTCTTTTCAAAATTTGAAATTTAATAATTAAAAATATACTATTTGTATTTATACTTAATAATGTAATTTTGTATTATAAATATGAATTACTTGGCTAAACAGAAAAAAAATTTTTGGTTACAAACTAAAAGCATGCAGCATCAGTATAGACAATCATTTGGTTTTTTCCAAAACTACCTTCAGAACAGGACATAATACTTAAAATTATTGGATACTAGTTAAGCTCCTAGATCACAAACATGTTTGTATCTTCAGTCACTATTTGTGACTTTATTGCCCCATCACTCTGATCAACTTAGATTTTATAGATCTTCTGCTTCCTAAGTATCAAGACCTAAAAATAGCCAAATGGAGAAAAATAATCTTAAAGTTGGTCCTGGAAGTCATTTTAGGTCCAAAATAATCTTTGTTTAAGAATATTCTTTGGTGGAATTTAGGGAAGTTCTGAAGTCAAGGACCAGAGAAACGTAGAGATAATTAAGCTTTTCAGTATGAGAAGTCAAAAACAGGCTGGGTTACTGGGAGGGGATAGGTCAGACAAGGAGGGAATGTGTACCCCAGCATTGTACAAAGATAGGGTCATGGAGATAAGCTGCCAGTGAGAGATTTCCTGGTCTAGTGGTGGCTGAAGAAGAAGGAAGGATGCTCGGTACTCAAATTTATTTGTTGGTATGTCAAAAACCACTGTGGAGGCCCAAACTTTCAGCAAATTAAATAAAAGAAAACACAGTCATTTGCTTTAGATAGTAGGAATAAAAGTATCAGGTGATGCTCAAGGTAAGGTGTTCTCATGTGGAAAAGGACTGGCATCGTGTGTGGGGCTGTGGAGGTCTCTAAGTGGAGGAAATTTCACAGAAGCAAGAAGTCAGAGGGAGGCAGGAAGGAGCGCTAAGCATGTGAGTCTGTTACCAGGGATTGCACAGACAGGCGCTGGATCATACCTGCCATAGGAAGGAGATACAAGTCAATTTCAAAAGGAGATAAATCTGACAATTGACTCCAGCTGAATTTAGCCTTCTTCTGGAACAACGGATTTTATATATCTAGGTATCACGTATTTACTACAGTTATTTTTATTAGAGTCGTGGGAATGATAGTAAGTTGAAGGGTGTGAGTGACATTGTTATTTGCTCCCCTAACTGGACCTCTTAACAAAACCCAGCTGCTCTCATGAGACACTGTGCCTCTTGGGTGGTCCAGTCTGTGGCGGTCTATTTCCCAGCCTATACAACAAAATCACCCGGGTAGCTTTTAAAGATTCAGATTCCTGGTCCTCCACCCGCACAATTCTGATTTAGTTGGTCTGACTGGGGCCTAGGTATTAGGATTTTAAAAAATCTCCCATTAGGGTAGAGAATTGTAAGGTGATTGTGTTCTTCACTTGATATTTGTTCCCGGGTCTTTAAATCTTTCTGGGTGGCCATATAACGTAGTTCTGGTGAGTGAAACTTTACTGGATCTTCTGGAAAACTTATTGCTTTTCTTTAAAATAGATGCTTGAGAACTCAATAGTGCTGTGGTTCCTGTCTCTTTCTTCTGTCTTGAGCGTGCCTACAATGCCTGTGTTATGGTAGTCATTTGCAACCATGAGGTTCTAAGCAAAGCAAAACAAGACTAAACAAAACAAAATACCCTAATAAGAATGGGAAAACAGGAAATTGGAAAGAGACTGGATTCATAAAAAAAATTACCATACTCTGAGACTGCCTACCCTTTCTTATTAAGTAAGCGATAAATGTCATTATGGTTTAATCCCCCTAAACCTTCTGTTATTCCTTGCTTACAAAGGCATTTTGAACAGAAACAGAGTATCCAGGGCCAAACTCAAGATGAAATGGTTGTCAGAAAATCTGGACAAAACTCTAAAATGAATTACCTAAATGCATAACCTTTGTTACAGAAATCCATGCTATTTCCCATAAAATACTATGATACTACTATCAAAAATGGACCTCGGTTGGATATTTTACAATTCTTAACTCAGTTTTGCATTTATGCTTTCATATTTCTAGTTATTACTGTAAGCATGATAGAATGGCATATCTGATTTTAAAAATTAACATTGATTCATTCATTGAATAATTACTTACTGTTCATCAACTTTGTACCAGGTAATTTCAGGAAAGCATATGGAAAGCATCAGTGAACAAAACAGATTTTTCTGTCTGTTGGGACTAATGACACGTTAACTAACTCAGGCTGACTCCTTACTCCCTGGCAAGTGAGCAAGATCAAGGCTCAAAGGCGGTTTCAAAGGTTCATGGCGATAAACCAGACCACCCTCAGGGATTGGTTAACAACAGTTCCGCGAACATGATCAGCTCGTGCTTGCCATATAGTCCAATGGGACTCTCACCTGCGTGAACCCCCCTGCCTTGCTGACCTTTAAGCTGATTGGTTCCTGCCTAGCCCCCACTCTACATAAAAGCTGTGTGACTTCCTCAATAAACGAGTTCCTGCTGTGACGGGTCTCCCTGATGTGTCTGATTGTCCTCCGCCTGGAGGGCTGGAAGCGGGCGGTCAGTCGGCCCTACCTATCCTGATCTGACCTTGTTGGGGAGTGTCCCCTTCCCTTGCCGCTGGTCGAGAAGGGCAAGGGGGCTTAAGACCCCGACATCTGTTCTTATAAATGCTCATCTAGAGGTTGGGCTGTGAAGCTTTATGCTTCTCCCATGAGAAAACTCTGTCTCTGCCATACTGATCCTGTTTAGCACACCTTGCTTAGAAACACAAATGGTTCTGTTCTTCTTATACAATGTAAGATTGTTCTCTTTTTGGTTCCTACTTTTCTTGGACAGTGTACTCTGTCAGAGAATGATTGTTTAGACATTAGTAACCATTCTTTAACTTGTACTCAATTAGGGTCATTTTGACCCATTTTCCCTTCCGCTTTTGATTTTAGATCTCATGATGTTTGTTTGTAGTTTTGAATCATAGCAACAGCCACTTAGGATTAATGTACTGGCATGCTTTACTTATGGTATAAAAGTTGTACTCTAATCCCTGGAGGGGGTCGAAGGGTGCAGACTTGCAACCTGCCCTTCTGTCCCACCAACTGGTGAATAAAGATGGTTCCATCTCCTGCTTTAAGATCAACCTCAGTGATTTATTGCAATGTCACCATGAGATCCCAGCATACACACCAGCACACACATACACTGCCTTTTTTGGTTAATTTTACAGTGTTATAACATAATACCTTAGTAGGTAACATATAAAGAAAACAAATTTATTTCTTATAGTTCTGGATGCTGCAAAGTTCGAGGTTGAGGGGTGTCATTTTGGTGAGGGCTTTTTCTTGCTGCTGCAGAGACATGTTTGGGTAGCCCTAGGATGGCAGCTGGCGTTGAGCCAAGAGGTGGCGCAAAATTAGTGTTAACATGGCGTGATCTACTTTTGCCTGATTAGTTAATGTCTCCTCTGCGCTAGTGGTCAACAGATATTCCTCATTTTTTCTTGATTGGTACGAGGGGCGTGCTTCAATTGGGCTAATCCTAAACTGGTTGGCTGCCTTAGGTGACACGCACCTATAGGAAGCACCTCTGATAAGCAGCACCTCTGATAGATCGCAGAATGAAGGTTGCAGTTCGCAGAACGCGGGACTCAGCACGCACCTCTAAGTCGCAGATCGCAGAACACGGGGGTCGCAGGTCGCAGGTTGCAGGACACATGCTGCATGCTGCACGCTGCATGCCGCACCCCGCACCTCCAAGAAGCGACCCACCTTTAAGAAGCAGTAGACCTTTGATGAGTGTAGCCTCTCTGAAAGAGTAGCACCTCTAAAATTAAGCAGTCTTTCTTCCTCTAAGCAAAGTCTTTCTTCCTCTAAGCAAAGTCTCTCTTCCTCTAAGCAAAGTCTTTCTTCCTCTCAAAGCTTCTCTTCCTCTAAGCAAAGCCTCTTTTTCCTCTATAAACTAGCGAACAAGCAAACAAGCAAGGAAGTAGACCGGATAAAGTAATAGAAGTAGTTCAGTTCTAGTCCACCTCAGATAAATTACTGTGAGATTGTTGCTGCAGGCGGCAACATGCTGCATTATCACATAGTGAGAGAGGGAGTGTGCAAACTCAGGTCCTTCTTTCTTTTCTTATAAAACCATTAATTCCATCATGTTGGCCCCACCCTTATGACCTCACATAACCCTAATTACCTCTGAAAGGCCCTACCTCCAAATACTATTTGGGAATTTAGGGACTAAGTTTCCAACACATGAACTCTGAAGCACACATGCTGGTTTGAATAGTAATACCTCTGTGACATTGACATTCTAGTTGAGAGCAAGCAAGGTGAGAACATCATCATCATCATCATAAATAAGATGGGTGGAAAATTAGAAGGTGAAAGTGCCTTAAAAAAATGGAACAGGTTAAGAGGGATCAGGAGTAGCAGGAGAGGAGCAGGGATTTCAGTTTAAATCAGATGGAGAAGCTGACCCCCCAAGTGAGAATTTACTTTGGACACTTGATGTATCTTTAAATACTCAGATAAAGGCATGATTATAGAGAATGAAATGATATAATCTTAAATATTGGATTCATTTTCTGAAAGTAAATATAGCCAGTATATGTTCTGCCAAGGGCAAATAAAGTTTAAATCTGTTACTCACAGATAACGGGGGGAGAGTTGATCCTTGATTATGCTGCGATTACAAGGCCTCCTATCTCATATTCCCATTAGGTATTTTTATGGAAACCAGGAGTTAGCGTTAGTTTCTACAGCTTGAATTTGCAGAATTAAAAACAATGTTCTTTTTTTAATTTTAAAATTATCTTAGTTGTGAATGGACACAATACCTTTATTTTTATTTATTTTTATGTGGTGCTGAGGATCAAACCCAGTGCCTCATGCCTGCTAGGAAAGCGCTCTACCACTGAGCTACAAAAACAGCCTGAAATGATGGCTTTCTTAAAATAATAAAATTATGTGTGCTGGGGGTATGGGTGTGAACCAGTATAAACAGACCCAAGGGCCAGGAGTTACCTTTCTGAAAACAGAAGAAAGAAGGTCTTCTATAGATTAATGTGCAGGTGAGAGCTCCCCTGACACTTTTATGATTTCTTTTAGTGTCTCTAAATATTTAATGAATCACTGAGGTGGTTGAATATATTGGACAGGAAGGTGATAGTCATTTTTGTTCCTAAAAAGAAGATAGTGAGGAATCAAAGAGGTTAAATAACTTTCTCTATCTTATCACATTTAATAATAAGTGGTCTGGTCTCTACCCTGATTTTCTGATTTTTTTTTTTTTTTGGTGTGTGTGTGTACCATTGATTGAACCTAAGGGCACTTAATCACTGAGCCAAAACCCCAGCCCTTTTTTATATCTTGCTAAGTTCCTTAGGACCTTGATAAGTCGCTAAGGTTGGCTTTGAACTCCGGAGCTGCTGAGATTACAGTTACGTGCCACATCCAGCTTGATCTTCTGATTTAACCTAGTGTTTTCTTTCCTTCCTTTTTTGTTGTGGGAAGAACACTGAACATTCTTTAAACAAATTTTTAAATGTGCAATATGTATTAGTAACCATAGACACACATTGTACAACAGCTCTCTAGAATGAATTCTTTGGCTCATTGATTAGCAAAACTTTCTGTCAGCCCCTGGCAACCATTATTTTACCCTTTGTTTCAAGGAGTCTATTTTAGGTATCTCATGTAAATGAAATCATGCAGTGTTTGTTCTTTTGTGATTGGCTTATTTCACCTAACATAATATCCTTCAGGTTTATCCTTGGTTGTTGCATATGGCAGGATTTTTTTCTTCTTAAAGGATGATTTGAAGTTAGGTTTATTTTGATAAGATTTGACACAGTGGGACGTTACAATGGCAACAAGTTGCTCTATTTAGAAACAGGAAAGGGGTATAACCAGTAGTGGGCATTTCTCTGGCCTAAGGCAGCTGCTCCCCTTGTTGGCTTTCTGGCTTGCTTTGGTAGACTTAAAAGCAGCATGATTTCCTGGACCCCACCAATCATGAAAGCAAAGAGATGGGAACAAGACTGGTACAAGAATGAGTCTCTCCATAGTGTTCCTCTGATTTTACTTCTATTAATTGCTTGAGGTATTTATCAAAATCACGTACATTGTTATTATTTGGGGAGGGTGTGCTAGGACTTGAACTCAGGACCTTGTATGTGCTAAGTACACACTCTACATCTCCAGCCCCTAAGTTATTAATTGTCGTGTAAAGCATTTTAAAAAGTTTTTAAAAATTATTTTTGAGACAATTGTAAAAGGTATTTATTTTTTAAAATGCCAAGATATCCACAGTCCTGCCCTTGAATATTATTGATATTTGGTTATTGTCATCTAAACATTAAAGTCCATGTTAGGTGGAAGATAGTGGAAGGGGAAGGGATCAGCCCTTAGGGTTCTGAACACCCACCCAACTCTACCGGAGGCCCTTGCCTGTGAGGGAAAACTGGATCATTCTGCAGTTACAGAGAGGAAAAACCACAGGAGGAATTAGAGACCCTGAAGGAAAAGTCCCCAATTGTGGACATGCACAATAGTCCAAGGGACTAACCTAAATTTAACATGCTTCTAGTTGTCGTATTATTAGCATTGCATTTTGCTTCTACTCTCTGCATTTTCTGGAGACAGGGATGTGGGGTGCTCAGGGAAGAAACATATGCTTGGGCAGTAGAGAGGAAATTATGTCAAATTTGGCTGTCAATCCAAGTGCCAATCTACCTCACATCCACCCAGGGGAGAGGTTGGGTGGGAAACTAGCACAGCCCAACAATAACCAGTTCCACTGTGTCTATGGGACCTTGAGTTACATTGCAGCTCAACCCACTGTGGTTTCCTGGAGTGTTTTCTTTGGCTTTCAGTAAACCTCTGCCTGGCCTGCCAATCTCTCCTGACTTGCTCAATTATTTGCCCTTGATGCCAAAAACACAGACGTGGGAACCCCATGAAGATCCCTGATTTGTGCCAGTAACACTTACAGGGAGCTCAGTGGGGAAATTCTTCATTAGCTAACCCTTGTCTTATTTTTCTAAAGAAAAGTCTTATTAACATTAATTTTTAATGTACTCGGGGAATGAGAAATAGAACGAACACTGAAAATCAAAGAGAAGGTTGTTCTTTTTAAAAAATGGCCACAACCTCACCTTTAGCCAAAATGCAACAATATATGGAGACCCTCGTATCCTCTTTAGGCAACCGATAATCACGAACTTTTGCGTAAGAAAAAAAATCATGTAAAACTAGCAGAAGTCTCTGGAGGTAAAGGTACACAAGGGAAGTGGTCTAGGACCAGCTGATGGTTCAGAGCTGTGTGTTTTCAGCTCTGTTTGGCTTATGAAGTCAGAGGAGAATAAAAAATGATCTGTCCAGGCCACTCTGTGTTCTGTTTTTATCCCTGAGTTATTTCGATGGCCTTCTGATCTAAAGTTTTATGGCACAAAATGAAAACTGTTTATTTTACCCAGGCTTCAACCTCTGACAGATGTTGAAAATCTTACATCCAATCTTACATCCTGGATTAAGTGTAAACAGAAGTGTGATAAGATACAACCCAAGGAACAAGTCTAAAAAATAGTAATCACCATTGGAAACAGGTTTGTTTAAGTTTTTTTCTGTTTATTCCACTTGATTGTATTAGCACTAACATTACCTACAGAAATGAGATTTTATGGTGTGACTTTTTTTACAACAAATATTTCAATAAATAAATGTCAAAATGAAATCTATATTAAATCCCAAGTTGCTTAGTATTGCATCTATGATTTTGAAGATGAACATAGCTATATATTTTGTGCATGGTTAGTCCCACTTCAATAAAATATTTAGAAGCCGAAGAAAACTTTTCCCATGTATACCCTAGGAAAAGGTAGATCAGTAGATGGACTGTTAAAATGAAATAGTTCTGATTATTTTTCCTTTGGAGTTGATAGTATAATTTATTTAAATACAGGTTTTAATATAACCAGTCTGACATTTGATAAGAACAATGATATAACTTCAGCTATTAATTTTTCAGAATTTATTTTGGGAATCCTTTCAGGTCATTATGAGACCTGAAGTTGAATGACCAATGCTGGTAATTATAAATGAGACTTGATAAGCTAATAGAGTGAGCTTGCTCTATGAAGATTTACAGGGCTGGGGATATAGCTCAGTTGGTAGAGTGCTTGCCTTGCAAACACAAGTCTCTGGGTTCAATCCCCAGTATTACCAGGAAAAAAAAATTTGCAAACACAAAGGAAAAAAAGACTTTAGAAAGATATTGGGTCTAAAGCTTTCCAATGATAACAAAGGAAATTTCTACATTTTAGAGTCGCACATTACATGAAGCCTACAACACAATTCCAGCTTTGAGTCAAAAAGTAACATAAATTTATTGCTGTTTATATATAAATATATAAATGCTAATATTCTCAATCTTACAAAAAAATGCATAACCTTGTAAAGTTACTTGATGTGAAATGATGAAGTATTCTAATCTTCCATTTTAGGTTTCCCATGTTGCAGAGATTTTGATTATTCTTTGAATTTGAATGCTCAAATTATTAGGTTCATGCAGACACATGTAAAGTTCAACTCCTCCCACTCTAAGCATCATTACTTACACATTCTGGATCCAAGTTCTGCACTTGAAAGAGATCGTTGAGTCAAGAGCTTTGTTAATTTTTCTTTCCCTACTTTTATTTTTGATCCTGGATATTAAGAGATGGATTGCCTACATTTTGGTGAAGTTTTGTTATTTTTGAAGTCTGATAACCCTGTTTTCTGTTTTCTTTTCAGAAATGAGATAACCCTTTTTGATCCACAACATTACGGTTATAGACTTTCAGAGAAAAGATTCTTTGTATGTCTATTCTTAAAATTGATTTCCTATCGTAGAAGACCTTAGCGGTAACATCTTGCTTTCTATAGTATTGACCATAAAACTTCTGCTCTAACATTCACACTAGTCGTTATTAGGATGCGTTCACAAAACAATACAGGATAACCTCTGAAACTTGGATTTCCTTACATTTTGAGCTCCTTTGTTACAGGTAAGGGCTCTTTCCCCTATCTCCTTCCTCACAATGTTCTTGTTTCTATACATGGACATTCTTAGTAAGTATCTGTATCCTGCATTCTCAAAATATGGCTGGCTCAGCTGCTGAATAATAAAAGAAATTGTTCCTGGAGTCCTGGTGGTTTGTCAATTATTTGTAGTATCCCCAATTGACACTATTCAATAGTATCTCCCTCAAACTTCTATTTGCTAGGAATGATGCTAAGCCCTTTTCATTTATCTCACTTATTACTCTCAATAACTCTATGATCAGGTAGGTATTATCATCAACCTCATTTGACAGATCAGGAAATTGAGGTATAGAGCAGTTAGGTGAGTCCCCCTGAACACACAGTGCTAAGGGGCAGTGTATGCTCTGCCAGCACCCAACCTCTTATCCACTGTACCTCACTCTTTCTCCTTCAAGATGTGTCCAGTAGGTGCTTTAAGGAACTCTTCAGTAAATGCTTATTAAAGATTTGTTGACAAGTATTCACAGTTGCATTAGGATATTTTACTAATTTAGACCTCTAGCATTAAAGATCCCTGCATTTTTCTGTTACATTCAAATGTCCTTTCTTAAGGCACAATTTTCATCTTATTTACCTGGTCCTTATATTTGTTTATTCTCTAATACTGTGGTTAGGGTTGTATTTTGGATAGCTATGGTATTGTACAAGGAGGGTAGAACTAAGGCCTTGTGGTAATGAATTTGATGCTCTTTTTGAGAGATGTGTAGACTCTTTTCTGCATATAAAATTTTGCTCCCTATACCAATAGTTGAGGTGGTTAATTTTATTGTTTAAACCTTCTGCAGCAGGTGCCGGCACACTTTCCTTAAAGGACAATAATAAATATTTTAGACTTTGCAGAGCATATGGTTTCTGTCATAACAACCCAGCAGTGTGCTAATGGAAAAACAATCACAGAAATATGTGAGTAAGCATAGCTGTCTTCCAATAAAATTTTATTTACAAAAATTGGCAGCCTGTTTGTAAGTCATAATTTGTTGTCCCTGTTCTGTTACTTTATTTGTTGTCTATTGATCTATCAATGTCTTTAAGGGTATGATAAAATTTAAAAAAAAATCATAATTTATTCTTGATTTATCTCCTTAGAAACCCTTCAGTTGTTACTTTATAATCTGAAATAGCAGCAGAGCATAGAGGATGTGCATGTGGTCTCTGGGTCAGACAGTCTGAGAGGTTCCTAATGTAAGCCTTAAGTTCTCTTGCCGCAGTTCCCTGTCTGTAAAACAAAGGATAACAATATTCACCCCCAAAGGTACGAGGACACAGCGAGTTAATACATATCAGCTCTTAAACCAGTACTTGGAATGTGGTAAGCACTCCATAAATGTTTTCTTTAAAAAAAATTTTTTTTTGATTCATTGTATACAAATGGGGTACAACTTTTCATTTCTCTGGTCATACATGATGTAGGTTCACACCATTCCTGCAATCATACATGTACACAGAGTAATCATGTCAGTCTCATTCCACTGTCTTTCCCACCTTCTCCCCTCCCCTCATTTCCCTCTGCACAATCCAAAGTTCCTCCATTCTTCCCTTACCCCCACCACCCTTATTATGGCTCAGCATCCACTTATCAGAGAAAACATTTTGTCTTTGGTTTTTTGAGATTGACTTATTTCACTTAGCGTGATATTCTCCAACTCCATCCATTTACCTGCAATTATTATTTGAGATGATCTTGTTTGGTACATTTATATATGTCATCATCATACCTTTTTTGATTTACTTTTTTTTAACCTGTGTATAATAGTCATATTTTCTCATGCTATTTTGGTTTTGAATTCACTCTCATCTGACATTAAAATTGCTTCTCTGGCTTTCTTTTGGTCTATGCATACTTATTATACCCTTTTCCTTCCCTTCATTTTTGACTTTTCTGTATTTGTTTCCATTGATAATTTAGTCTTTCATCTTTTGTTTTGTTTTTAAATGAACTTGGTATCCTATTTCTTTTTATTGGTTAGTTTAACCATGTACATTTATTTTAATTATTTATATATTTGGGGTTATTGAGATTATCTAATTCATATTATTTCTTTATCATACTTTCATTTGTTTAATTTATTTCTCCTCTCCTTCTTCCCATTGAATAAATCAAACTTTCTTGGACTGATTAGGTAGTTGAACATTTCAAAATTTTTATTTCTCTTGTGGCTACCTAAGACTTACTAAAACCTACATTTATGTTTGTTTTTCCTTTCACAGTTCCTAGTTTTATAAGTATCGATGTCCTCCCCCTCAAGACTCTGAGGCAGGCTGCCTAACTTTGAATCTTGGCATTGCCCTCTGAAGAGGTTTCTTAACCTCTCTGTGCCTCAGTTTTCTCATCTGTGAAATGGAGTCTCTCTTTTCTCTGACTGAAGTTTTTACCTTCCTCCTTGAAGAAATTCATTTAGTATAATTTAGTTCTACTTCTGGATTATTATGGATATTCATTTTTTGCCCTTGCTTTTTTAAATAAAATAAATTTTACTGAATTACTGGCTCACTCTAACTTATATATATCTGGCTTTATTTGTTTATTTTGGTTCTGGCTAGACTACTTTTCCTAAGCATTTTTCACAGTAGGTCTTTGGGTAGCCTTCTGAAGCTCTGCATCCAAAGAATATCTTTATTGCCTTCTATAGCTAAACCATAACTTTACAGGACATAAAATTCTATGTCCAATGTTCTTTCCCAGAAACACTTTAAAAATATTTTTTCTTTGTCTCAGGAGACTGATAACAATCCTAATTTTATTCTTTGTAGTTGAATTGCTCTTTCTGGAAGCTTGTTGCTTTTCTCTTAGATTTTGAAATCCTTGAGTTTCCCCACTGAGGTTCAGATTTTGGATTACTTGTTCTTCTCTCTTTTGTTTGGTCCTTGGCACTCTATGAACCTTCGTAATCTGAGGTGAATCACTTTTAATTCTGGGACGTTGTCAGTCATTAATTCTTCAAATATTTACTTTCTTTGGTTTACTTTTGTTTAGCCTGGATATATTACGATACAGATGGTAACATTCCCATATCTCTTTTATGTATTTTTAATATCCCACGTCTATTCCATCTGTTAATTCATTCCTGGGTCATTCTGGGCTGGCTGTTTCACTTGTTTTTCCAGCTACCTAAGTTCACTTTCTGCTGTATCCATGCTGCTTTTCAGGCGTCTTCTCTGGTTCTTAAAAATTCCTGTTTCTGACTTCTGTAATCAATTCCTGATCTTACCTTAAATTCTTAATCTGTTTCCTTCACTAATCCATCTCTGTCTGCTATGTGTCATTGTTTGTTGTCTTCTGTTTTATAGCACCATGCCCTTCAAATGACATTTTTTCCCTCTTAGCTTGTATTCTCCGGGGTTTGTGACCTTGGTTTATAATGAGCATCCAAGGGAGAGGAGTCAAGCTCAGGCCCTGGTTTGTAAGCTCCTTAGTAAATCTGGGCTGCTATTTCCTGCCTGCCTTCTGAATCCCCAAGTGTCTCTTATGAATTTATAGTTAGCTTTTAAAATGCATATGATTCTGGTTGTTTTTTGTTTTTGTTTTTCTTTTTCTTCCTTCTTTTTTAGGATTGGGTTCAATACAGCCGGCCAGCTGCATGGGCTAGTTCAGCATCACACCATAAGTGTGTGCTCTTTAAACCACTGACAGTTGTCAAGTTGTTCTGCTGTGTTTGAAAAGGACAGTATATAACATAGCTGCTTTCTAAATTTCAGTAATTTTGATAACTGATGCACATTACTATGTAATTGACTTGGCCACACCAATCACCATCTCTGGGGACTGCTAACATGCTATAGTGCAGTTTGGTGTGCCCGGGGTATATGGCATTGGTTCAGATTTTCTTTTCTTGATGAGCCCTAAAGGACCAATAGTCTTCTTGCCAGGACATAATTCATACACTTGAATGATGATTTTCTGGTTCTACCTCTAGTAATCCTTACTAATAGTAATGATTTACTATGACAGGAAAGGCACATCTTACAATTTATGTTATTTTAATAAAAAGTTTAAATTGAGTTTTACTTTCATTGATTTCCACAAAGTCAAGCAATTCACTTCAGCATTATAAATCTTGCACCTACACCAGATCTGCCCAGCAGTGATGATGAACAGCAATACTTTTTCTGTTCTTTTCATTTTCATACAACTTCCTCCTTTTGTAAATCTTCTGGGGAGAGCTGCTTGAGAGTTCAGCAAAGCATCTTGCCACCAGCTTTATGGAGCTGGTATAATACCTGTTTACCAGAAGGAAAAACAAAAATTAGATTTAAGTTATAGGGTAAATTACCTTAGTTTCTTTTCTTTCTTTTTTTAAAAGAAATTCTCATTAAGGTTCTGAATGATAGTTAATTTAATGTATAAAAGATATAGTGTTAAGTGATGAAGTTAATCAACTATGTGACATATAAAATCTTTCTCTGGAGGTCTTTAGAAATAGGCTATATTTTTCTCTTTCTGAGGTAGCTGGTTTAAGGGTATTTTAAAAAATGGACAGATTGAGATGTGATCTTAGTTCTAACTCTATTTGAGCACTTTGAAACTGCTTCCAATTTTAGCTGAAAAATGCACCCTTTAAGAAAGTGGTTTTGTGAGACATATTTTTTAGGGCTATGTAGGTAGATTGACAAACAGCCTTGGAAGAATTATATGTCACCTGAAATTTTGTATTAATGAGTTGTTTCTCTCTCACAATCATTTGTATCTTCTATTGCTCTTTATTTTTGTCTTAACAACTCCTGAAAACACTTCATATATTTGCTTCAATCTTTCCTACCCTAACATAGTTTTTATGGCTTTATTAAGACTTGCCTTGTATGTACCCTCACCTTTTCTTTTTCTAACTTCTCCTTCTCCCACCCCTTAACAAATATGTTGCAAGCATCTACACTAGAATGCTAAATATTTCTATGGGAGTGGACTGATTTTACTCTAGCTTTATCCATTATTGTAATATTCTTGAACTTTCCTTCTGCTCTTGCATCTACCTCAAAGGAAAAGTGAATTGTTATTATTTTCTTAGTATTTTTGGTAATAGGAAGTGGGTATGAAAGGCCCCAGACCCTTCCTCTCCTCCCTTACTTGTAAGACACAGTTCATCTAGTTGCTCCAAGGAAACACACATTTTGTTCTGTTCTGTAAAACTTGCAGGGGCAACATGCCTCCAATTTGTGCCCAGAGGAAGCTGGTGATTGTTCCATCACTTCCTTGACAGGGACAGGAAGGCTCTCTAACCTGAGGTTCAGTCCATTTACTGAGGTTTCTAAATTTTAGGATTCAAATCTATGATCGTATTTTGTACCTTCTTTTTGTGCCATCCACCCCATTTCTCTCCTTTTCCTTGTTGCATTCTTTTGGATTTAATTATGATTCTGTTTTTGAAAAAAAAATCTACCAGTATTTTTTTTGTTTTTCTTTGTGAATCTCTGAAATCTCTGAATTGAATGCAGGGATCTTATACATGCAGGGCACCGGCTTTACCACTGAGCCACACCACAACCATCTACTAATTTGAAAATTACACATTTTATTCTTTTAATGATCACCCTCAAAATTAAAAGATACATTTATGGCTATTCAAATATTAACAATTATATTATAAAAGTATACTACTATTAGCCAAGATTTTTAACCTTGTCCCAGATAATATAGGAATGTTGGAACAGTTTAACTTCATTTACTATCTTCTAATTCATAGGCTATTGTTGCCAGGTAATTTTGTTCTAAATATTTTAAATGCCATATTGTTTTTATTTTATGTAGCCCATTATTCTGTCATAGTTACCAATCTACTTATTCCTTTTTCTTTGTTGCATTTTGGAGCTTCTATCTCATCTTTTTTATTTTGCATGAAGCATATTGTTTAGAATTTCCTTTAGCACAGGTCTTCTGGTGACAACTCAGATTCTGTTTATAAATCTAAAAATGCTATTTTGGAAAGATTTTTTTTTCCTGGGTATGAAATTCTAGATGCATTTACTTCTATTAGCATTCTCATTTTGAAGACATTCCACTGTTTCCTGGCTTCCATTGGTATTATTGTGAAGTCAGTTGTAATGCTAAACCTTTGATCTTTTGAAGGTCTTTTTAGCTTAGCTGTTTTTAGATTTCCTTTTAGTCTTTCCCCCTTCCTTTTGGTATGATATTTTTAGATATGATTTATTTGTATGAATCCCACTTAGTTTTGTCTTTTTGAATCTGTGGATTACACATTTTTATTCTTTTGGGAATCCAGTGAAATATTTGTTACAAGTTCTCAACATATTCTCTAAGTATTTCTTTTTTCTGAATTTTCTGTACATTCCAGATTTTTTTTTTTTGGCCTGTCTCATAATTCACTATTTTCTTTTTATCTCTATTATATTATTTAAATCACCCATTGAAGGCTACTGAAATTTTGTTTTGTTTTGTTTTTGGTTTTTAGGATTGAACTCAAAACCTCATGTGCTAGGCAGGTATGCCTGTTGAGTTCTTAATTTCAGATATTATTTTAAATTTCTAGATATTTAACTGTTTGTATTTTAAATTTCTTGTTATTGTTTTATAGCTTCTAGTTTCCTGTCTCACTTTTCAATGTTAACTTTTATTTTATCAAATGTAATAAATGCAGGTTTTTTAAAAAAGTAGTCCATGTGTGATAATTTCAACACATCACATATCAGTGAGTTGTTTATATATACTGTTTTCTACTTAGGGTGTTTTGTTTCCTTTTGTGCTTGGTTATTTTTTAAGTATGTGCAGGACCTTGTATTTAAAAGAAATTTGGGGACCTATTTTTGTCTTCTGGGATGATGGTGTCTTGTCCCAAAGAGGACTTTCATCTGGTTCTCTAGATGTTTTGGAAAGCTTCTCTTCTGGGACTTTCTTAGTCTTGGTTGAAAATATTAGATTCCTGGACATTCAAATGATGGGAGGCTAAATTGCAAGTCCTTGCTAGGATATTTTCAGTTCATCTCTACCCTGAAGACATGCTTTTCATGATTCTAATTGAAAATGGGAATTAGTTTATAAGTTCCATCGTTTGGCAGTGTCTTGACTTTGATTTCTGTCTCATTGGTTCCAAGAGGACTCCAAAACACAAATGAGCTTCATAATTTCTATCATAAACAAGTACTTACCCTTCTTGGTTTGTGTCTTCCAATTTTGGCCCACCAAGACTTCAATACTTTTAAAGTTTCATTTATTTGTTTGTATAGCTTTCTTAGTTTTTCTTAGTGAATGGGTCAGTTCAAATGACTTAGTGTGTTGTTCCTGTGTTCCTTGAGGACACCCTGCCTATAGAGATCAGGAGCTTTAGTTTGCCTATGCTATGAACTCTGATTAAGTAAAGGCCCTGATGAAGCCAATACTTCTGCCAAATGCTTCTTAACTCGTATTTGTCTATTGGTCATTGGACTAAATATGATGAATTTTATTGGACTTCTCTGTGATGTATGCTAATCTACTTTTTCTGTAGGCATTTGTTTTTGAAATAAAATAAGTTCTCAAATCAGGTAATTCTTCAAAATTACATTCATAGGAATTTTTATAATAAAGTCAATGGAGAGTCACTGAAAGATTTTAGAAGCTAAGGAAGGAGATAAGGAGGTCAAGGAAGGTAAGGTAAAGTATTAATTGAATTAGTCAAGAGTACATGGGCAATGAAGTAGTGAGAAGAATGAATGGAATCTAAGGGAGTAGAGGTAGCAAATATAGCATGTTTTATAAAGTTTAACTGTAAAGGAATGAGAAAAAGTGGGTTAGTAATCTGAAGGGGGCATGGAAACAAAAATCAACTTTAAAATGGAAGAGATGAACATATTTTTGTGCTGAGAAGAAAAACCTAGTATAAAAGGGGAGATTGAAACTATGAAAGATAAATGATAGCATTATGAATTCCATCAATTTTTATGTGCAATGTCCTAAAAATTCCCATTTAAAAATTAATCCTCTGAGCAGAATTTGAACACAGCTTTCATTGAACTTGTTTGCTTCAGTGAAGGCCTTTAGGATTCAGTCTCAGTGTCAGCTCCTAGTACAAATATTTTAGTCTGTCTAGGTTTCTGTAACAAATACTATAAACTGGGTGATTTATAAATAGTAGAAATTTATTTTTTACAGTTCTAGAGACTGGGAAATCTAAGATCAAGGTGCTTACAGATTTGAGTTTTGGTGAAAGATCATTTCCTAGTTCATAGATAGAGGTTCTCTTATTTTGTCCTCACATGGATAAGAAGGTGATGGAGTATTTTTCTTTCTTTCTTTCTTTTCTTTCTATTTTTGGCAGGAGGGTCTCTTTAATAAGTGCTCCACCCTCATGACATAATCACCACCCACAGGCCCTGCCTTTTAATACTATCACATTGGATGTTTGAACTTAATATATGGATTTTGAAGGATACCAACTTTTGGTTTGGGTAGTAAGCCTCCTTACATATCCCCAAGATAACTTAGACACTGCCCCTTTTCCCATAGCTCTGTGAACATTCCCCCATTGAATCCTAACATAGGGTTATTTATCCTTTAACCCCACCAGAATCTGAGGTCCTTGAAGTCAATACTTTTGTTTCTATGTTCCCATGATTATAGCCATTCTGTTGTTTATTGGATGAAGGACTGCTGTCCTTTTGTGTGCACATATAGTTAAAAAGGATGGATTAGGAATGGCATTTTTTGATTTCCCTGTGCTACAAAGCTTTTTAGTATATTTTTTGAACCTAACAAGTAAGGATATAAATGGCTGTCCTGGAGTGCCTTACCGACTGATTTGTACTTTCATTTAGATTTTACTTGTGGTAATGCATCCTTTGGGGTTCTCTTTGCTCTTGAAATAACTGCATAAAGCTATGAATTTAACTACTTTTTATATAGACATATTTTATCTGGCATTGAAAACTGTTGGGAATAAGATGACACCTCGCTTCCAAATTTATTTTCAAAACAGCAAAAGAAGTAATTCTGTAAGGTTTTAATGTTTTTATTTTTTGAATCAATATATTCCTAGTATTTAAAATTCATGGGACACAAAGATTATACAATGAAGTACTCCTTCCCATTTCATTCTTAGTTACCCTGCTCTCATTCCTCAGAGAATAGATTGTGTGTGTGTGTGTGTGTGTGTGTGTGTGTTCTTCCAAAGACATTTCATGCATCCACAATCACATGTAAGTATTGTTTCTCCCCATATTTATCCTAATGACTTTCTTTGTATATTGTACTGTACTTGGGTCTCTTCATTTAGTGATTTCAACAATGATGAAGGGCTCTTTTTTCATATTTTAATGCCTTAAATTAAGGTGAGACTTATATTCAATGGCCTCTTACAATCATTGTCAATAAGGAGCAGTTATGGTGTAATCATTGCTGTCTGCATGCATGAACCAAAGAATTGCAACTTCTTGATATTTCAGTCAATAGATCATATCATCTATGTCTGTAAGCCTTCCAATTACTTTTAATAAAAATCAAGATGGTTCTAGCATCAAAACTAACAGATCATGTAAATGTATGATTACACAAATGGTATGCCTTGACTCCATGTACAAATAGAGAAACAACATGTATCCCATTTGTATACAATAAAAAAAAAAAACTAACAGATCATGTATCAGCATTTTTGAAGATTATCTTGGAGACAGTAGTAGAGCACCGAGGATGATATTCCATGGCAGCATATGGGTTACTTCAACTCCAAAAATAAAAGTGATTTAGAGAAGTTGGAAATGAAAGAATCCCTTAACCAATTTATTTCATTTACCTTTCCTTTTTACATATACATAATAGTGGATTAAGAATAAAATTCTTGACACTGAAGTCAGATGCCATCATGGAGCCTGCCCAGCCCCCACACAGAGGTTGGATGCCATTGCTGAGCCTGCCTGCCTGCCCCCTACTGCTGAGGGACACTGCAGTTGCCTCTGTGCTGACTCTGCGCACTCTCGCTGGGGCTCCCCAGCTTGTTTGGAGGCTGGTGCAGGCATTTTGAATTATTCCTGAGGGCGTGACCATCATCATTGGAAGGGTGGCTCCCTTCCTGAGACACCTACAGGAGACTGGAGGTCCTTTGACAGGACTCAGGATTCAAGAAGAGGAGGTAGTGAGAGACTCAGGACCAACTCAGAGCCTCCGGGTGAGTCTCTCCCACTGGGCGAGGCTTCCCGGACATGGCAGTAGTCCCGGAACACAGGGAACTTTGTGGAGTAGATTTACCCAGTGAAACTCCCCCACTGGAGCTCAGACAACTGGGAGCATTGTAGAGGAGGGCTGTCCAGCGAGAGGCTTCGGCGTAGGGTGAGGGTGCCAGTCCTGGGCAGTAGGTCTGGACCCCAGGGAACATCACGGAGGAGGGCTGCCCAGTGAGAGACTCACTTGCAGGGCAAGGCTCCCTGGCCCAGGAGGTAGGTCCAGAACCCTGGGAACGTCACAGCGGAGGGCTGCCCAGTGAGGCAGTAGTTCTGGCCTGAAGGGAACTTCTTGGAAGAGAGCTGCCCAGCAAGACTTCCCCACTGGGTGAGTCTTCCTGGCTGGACGAGGCAGTAGAACCAGAGACACAGGCCCAGACCAGCCATGCCCTATCCTGTAGTCTAGTTCCCCCTTTGGCTGACCATGAGTCAACAAGTGGAGGTGCCTCTGCCCACTAGCAGGAATATACCGACCTGAGGCAACCCTAGAGGGGCAGCTAACTTGTGAAGCACTGCATTATCAAGTTCCTCCAAGACTTCAGACTACTGAAGGCTAGGAGGTGAGTTATTGGAAATCTACAGGGACACTATAAGTCAATAGAGGAAATCTGCAATATCTCAGAGTATCACTACTAGAAGGGTAGATACATGAGCAATATGAGAAAACAAAGGAAGAAAGTGTTCCAAACAAACCTAGATACTACAGCAATAAAATCCAATGACAGCATGGCAGAAGAAATGTCAGAAAGGGAGTACAGAATGTACACAATTAAACGATCAGACAAGCAAATGATGAGATGAAAGAGCAAATGCAGGCTTTGAATGATTGCACCAACCAACAGTTAAAACAGCAAATGTGGGAAGCAAAAGATCATTTCAATAAAGAGTTAGAGATATTGAAAAAAACAAACAAACAGAAATCCTTGAAATGAAGGAAACAATAAACCAAATTAAAAACTCCATAGAAAGCATAATCAATAGGATAGAACACCTGGAAGTCAGAACTTTGACATTGAAGACAAAATATTTAATCTCGAAAACAAAGTTGACCAAATATAAAGATGGTAAGAAATCATGAACAGAATCTACAAGAATTATGGGGTATCATGAAAAGGCCAAATTTAAGAATTATTGGGATTGAGGAAGGCTTAGAGAAACAAACCAAAGGAATGAACAATCTATTCAATGAAATAATATCAGAAAATTTCCTAAATCTGAAGAATGAAATGGAAAATCAAGTTCAAGAGGCTTATAGAACTCCAAATATACAAAATTACAACAGACCCACACCAAGGCACATTATTATGAAAATACCTAACATACAAAATAAAGACAGAATTGTAACGGCTGCAAGAGAAAAAAATCAAATTATAATTAGGGGGAAACCAATACGGATAGCAGCAGATTTTTCAATCCAGACCCTAAAAGCTAGAAGGGCCTGGAACAGCATTTTTCAAGCACTGAAAGAAAATGAATGCCAACCAAGAATCTTATACCCAGCAAAACTTACTTTCAAATTTGACAACGAAATAAAATCCTTCCATGATAAACAAAAGCTAAAGGAATTTACAAAAAGAAAGCCGACACTACAGAACATTCTCAGCAAAATATTCCATGAGGAAGAGATGAAAAACAATGATATAAATCAGCAAATGGAGGAACTACCCTAAAGGAATAGCCAAATAAAGGAGAAACCAAGTCATGTCACAAAACAAAAATGAACCAAATGATCGGGAATACAAATCATATCTCAATAATAACCCTGAATGTTAATGGCCTGAACTCATCAATCAAAAGACATAGACTGGCAGATTGGAATAAAAAGAAAGATCCAACAATTTGCTGCCTGCAAGAAACTCATCTCATAGAAAGAGATACCCACAGACTAAAGGTGAAAGGATGGGAAAAAACATACCATGCACATGGACACAGCAAAAAAGCCAGAGTATCCATCCTCATATCAGATAATGTGGAATTCAAGCCAAAGGTAGTCAGAATGGATAAAGAAGGACATTTCATACTGCTTAAGGGAAGTATAAATCAGCAAGATATAACAATCATAAATATCTATGCCCCGAACAGTGGTTCATCCATGTACATCAAACAAATCCTTTTCAATTCCAGGAATCAAATAGACCACAACACAATAATACTAGTGACTTTAATACACCTCTCTCACCACTGGACAAATCTTCCAAACAAAAATTGAACAAAGAAACCATAGATCTCAATAACACAATCACTAATTTAGACTTAACAGACATATATAGAATATACCATCCAACCAAGAGCAAATACACTTTTTTCTCAGCAGCACATGGATCCTTCTCTAAATAGCCATATTTTATGCCACAAAACTACTGTTAGCAAATACAAGAAGATAGAGATACTACCTTGTGTTCTATCAGATCATAATGGATTGAAATTAGAAATAAATGACAGAATAAAAAACAGAAACTACCCAACTCCTGGAGATTAAATAATATGCTGTTGTATGATGAATGGATAACAGAAGTCATCAGGGGGGAAATAAAAAAATTCTTAGAGGTAAATGGGAACAAAGATACATCATATCAAAATCTCTGGGACACTATGAAAGCAGTACTTAGAGGAAAATTTATTTCATGGAACTCATTCAATAAAAGAAGAAAAAAATCAACAAATAAACGACCTAACACTACAGCTCAAAGCCCTTGAAAAAGAAGAACAGAGAAACACCAAAAGTAGAAGACAGGAAAAGGTTAAAATCAGAGCTGAAATCAATGAAATTGAAACAAAAGAAACAATCTAAAAAATTGACAAAATAAATAGTTGGTTCCTTGAAAAAAAAAATCAATTAACTCTTAGCCACACTAACAAAGAGAAGGAGAGAGAAAACCCAAATTACTAAAATTCGGAATGAACAAGAAAATATCACAACAGACACGATTGAAATACAAAACATAATTAGAAGCTATTTTGAAAATCTATACTCCAACAAAATAGAAAATCTCCAAGACATCAACAGGTTTCTAGAGACATATGAATTACCTAAATTGAACCAGGAGGACATAATTTAAATAAATCAATTTCAAGTAATGAAATAGAAGAAGTCATTAAAAGCCTACCAACAAAGAAAAGTCTGGGACCAGATGGGTTCTCAGCCAAGTTCTACAAAACCTTTAAAGAAGAGCTCATTCCAATACTCCTCAAAGTATTCCATAAAATACAGGAGGAGGGAACTCTTCCAAACTCATTCTATGAAGCCGATATCACCCTGATACCTAAACCAGACAGAGACACATTGAGGAAAGAAAATTTCAGGCCAATATCCTTAATGAACATTGATGCAAAACTTCTCAACAAAATTTTAGCAAATCGCATACAAAAATATAATAAAAAGATAGTGCACCATGATCAAGTGGGTTTTATCCCAGGGATGCAAGTTTGGTTCAACATTTGGAAATCAATAAATGTAATTCACCATATTAACGGACTTAAAGTCAAGAATCACATGATTATTGTGATAGATGCAGAAAAAGTATTTGATAAAATACAACACCTCTTCATGCTCAAAACACTAGAAAAAATAGGGATAGTGGAAACATTCCTTAACATTGTAAACGCTATCTATGCTAATCCCATGGCCAATATCATTCTAAATGGTGAAAAACTGAAAGCATTCCCCCTAAAAACTTGAACAGGGCAGGGATGCCCTCTTTCACCACTTCTATTCAACATTGTTCTTGAAACTCTAGCCAGAGCAATTAGACAGACCAAAGAAATTAAAGGGATATGAATAGGAAAAGAAGAACTCAAACTCTCCCTATTTGTTGATGACATGACTATATATTTAGAGGAACCAGGAAATTCCACCTGAAAACTTTTAGAACTCATAAGTGAATTCAGTAAAGTAGCAGGATATAAGATCAATGCTCATAAATCTAATGCATTTTTATACATAAGTGATGAATCCTCAGAAATGTTATGAAAACTACCCCATTCACAATAGCCTCAAAAAAATAAAATACTTGGGAATCAATCTCACAAAAGAGGTGAAAGACCTCTACAATGAGAACTACAGAACACTAAAGAAAGAAATTAAAGAAAACCTTAGAAGATGGAAAGATCTCTCATGTTCTTGAATAGGCAGAATTAATATGTCAAAATGGCCTTACTACCTAAAGTGCTATACAGATTCAATGCAATTCCAATTAAAATCCCAATGACGTACCTCACAGAAATAGAGCAAGCAATTATGAAATTCATCTGGAAGAATAAGAAACCCAGAATAGCTAAAGCAATCCTTAGCAGGAAGAGTGAAGCAGGGGGTATCGCAATTCCAGAACTTCAACTCTACTATAAAGCAGTAGTGACAAAAACGGCATGGTATTGGCACCAAAATAGACAGGTAGATCAATGGTACAGAATAGAGGACATAGAGACAAACCCAAATATATACGGTTTTCTCATACTAGACAAAGGTGCTAAAAACATGCAATGGAGAAAAGATAGCCTCTTCAACAAATGGTGCTGGGAAAACTGGAAATCCATATGCAGCAGAATGAAACTAAACCCCATCTCTCACCCTGCACAAAAATCAACTCACAATGGATCATGGACCTTGGAATCAGACTAGAGACCCTGCATCTTATAGAAGAAAAAGTAGGTCCAAATCTTCACCTTGTCAACTTAGGATCAGACTTCCTTAACATGACTCCCATAGCACAAGAAATAAAAGCAAGAATCAACAACTGGGATAGATTCAAACTAAAAAGCTTTCTCTCAGCAAAGGAAACTATCGGCAATGTGAAGAGAGAGCCTACAGAGTGGGAGAAAATTTTTGCCACTCATACTTCAGATAGAGCACTAATTTCCAGAATCTATAAAGAACACAAAAAACTCTACACCAAGAATACAAATAATCCAATCAACAACATGGGCTGAGGAAATGAACAGACACTTCACAGAAGAAGGTCTACAAGCAATCAACAGATTTATAAAAAAAGTTGACCATCTTTAGTAATAAGAGAAATGCATATAAAAACTACCCTAAGATTCCATCTCACACCAATTAGAATGAGAATTATTAAGAACACTCGCAACAATAGGTGTTGGAGAGGATGTGGGGAAAAAGGTACACTCATACATTGCTGGTGGGGTTGCAAATTAGTGCAAGCCACTCTGGAAAGCAGTGTGGAGATTCCTTAGAAAACTTGGAATGGACCCACCATCTGACCCAGCTATCCTACTCCTTGGCCTATACCCAAAGGACTTAAAATCAGCATAGTACAGTGATGCAGCCACATCAATGTTCATATCTGCTCAATTCACAATAGCCAGATTGTGGAACCAACCTAGATGCCCCTCAATTGATGAATGGATAAAGAAACTGTGGTATATATATATATATATATATATATATATATATATATATATATATATACACAATGGAATATTACTCAGCCATAAAGAATAATAAAATTATGGCGTTTGCAGGCAAATGGATGAAATTGGAGAATATCATGCTAAGTGAGATAAGCCAATCTCAAAAAACCAAAGGACGAATGATCTCGCTGATAAGCAGATGATGACACATAATGGGGGGTGAGAGGGGGGATAGAATGGAGGAAGGAGTGAATGTATAGAGGGAAAAGAGGGGTGGGAAGGGTGTGGGGGAAGGAAAAAATAGCAGAATGAATCCAACACCATTATCCTATTTAAATGTATGATTACACAGATTGTATGCCTCTACTTCATGTACAGAGAAACAAGTCGTACCCTATTTGGTTACAATAAAAAAAGAATAAAATTCTATAAATTAACCTTAAAGAGTGCTTCCAGTTTAAAATTAAAATTATAGTATATAGTTTGAAAGGGCTGTAATATACCACATTTTCTTTATCCAATCATCTGTTGATGAGCATTTAGACTTGTTCCATAACTTGGTTGTGGTGAATTGTGCTATACTATAAATATCGGTAAGCATGTATCACTATAATATGCAGATTTTAGTTCTTTTGGATAAATTACAAGGAGTGGGATAGCTGGGTCTTATGGTGTTTTATTCCTTATCTTTTGATGAATCTGCATACTGTTTTCCAAAACTGGTTATACTAATTTGTGTTTAGTATACTCACACATTGCTGGTTTCCCAGTATAATTTTCTCCCCAAATCCCCCCTTGCAATTATTATTATTTGTATTCTTGATGATTGCCACTCTAACTGGGGTGAAATGAAATCTCAGTGTAGTTTTGATTTACATCTCACTGATTGTAAGGTTATTGAACATTTTTTTTTCATATTTGTTGGTCATTTGTATTCCTTCTTTTGAGAAGTTTTTTTTATTTTGCCCATTTATTAATTGAGTTACTTGTTTTTTTTTTGTGTTAAGCTTTTTGAGTTATTGATATATGCTGGATATTAATGCCCTGTCTGAAGAGCAGGTATCAAAGATCTCCCATTCTTTAGACTCTCTCTTCGCACTCTTATTTCCTTTGCTGAGCACAATCCTTTTAATTTGATGCCATTCCACTTACCGATTTTTCATTTAATTTCTTGTGCGTTAGGCATCTTGTTAAGGAAGTCAGTTCTTGTGCTTACCTGTGGAGGATTGGGCCTACAGTTTCTTCTAGCAATTGCAGAACTTCTGGTCTAATTTCTAGGTCTTTGATCCACTTTGAGTTGACTTTTAGGCAGGGTGTTAGATAGGGGTCAAGTTTCATTCTTCTGCATATTATTTCCAGTTTTCCCAGCACCATTTATTAAAAGGCTAACTTTTCTCCAGCATATGTTTTTGGATTCTTGATTTAGTCTCAGATAACTGTATTTACATGGGTTTGTTTCTGTGTCTTCTATTCCATTGGTCTTCATATCTGACTTGATTCCAGTACTGTGGTGTTTTTGTTACTGTAACTCTGTAGTATATTTTGAAGTCTGATACTGTGATGTCTCCAGCATCACTCCTTTAATTCAGATTGCTTTGACTGTTCTGTGTCTCTCATTTTTCCAAATGATGCTTAGGACTGCAAGTGTATTCTTGATAATTGCCATTCTAACTGGGCAATCTCATTTTAGAAATCTCATTAGAAATGAAATCTCATTTCTAGTTCTATGAAGAATGTTATTGGTATTTTGATGGGGATTGCATTGAATTTGTATAATGCTTTTGGTAGTATGGGCATTTTGACAATATTAATTTTGCCTATCCAAGAACATAGGAGATCTTATCATCTTCTAAGGTTTTCTTCAGTGTTCATGCTTTCTTTAGTGTTCTATAGTTTTCATTGTAGAGTTCCTGCACCTCCTTCATTAAATCCCTAAGTATTTTGTTTGTGTGTTTATTGTGAATGGGATGGTTTTCCTAATTTCTCTTTTAGCAGATTCATTATTGGAGTATAGATAAATGATTCCTTTATGTATGTTGATCTTGTGTCCTAAATTTTTTGACTAGCTCTAGAAGTCTTCTGGTGGAGTTTTTTGTGTCTTTTAAATATAGGATCATGTCTGAATATGTGATTTTTTTTTTTTTTTTTGCTTTTGAAAATTCATTCTTTTTCTTTTAGTATAACTTCTAACTGGTTGGTTTTAAAGGTAATTCTTAAAATACTACAAACTAGTTTCTTTCAAAGTTCTTTGAAAAAAAGGTACTTGTAAGCTTCTAGAACTGGGAGAAATAATTTCTGTTCTTTATGAATTTTGCAGTCTAGTTTAAGTTGTGTTATTATAAAATTATCTTAGAGGAAAAAAATAGGTGAGTTAGCAACAAAAGGTCATCTTCCAGCTTTCTTAGAGGAAAATGTTTATTGGTGCCATGAAAAATATGTAATGATAGTGCATTTGTTTGGTTTTCTTTCTGACTACTAAACAGTGAACACATTTGGATGTCTCGTTCTGCTCTTGTGCCTGAATTCCAGTTTGATGATATTGTGTTGAAGTATGATGATACTTGGGAACCACTGATCATTACTCTGTTGATTATCAACCTTTCTGGACATTGAGTTTCATCCAGATTATTTGGTAACATTTATACTCCTGATAAAGACTCCTGATGAGTCTTTAGCAGGTAAAATGTTCAATTCCATTTAATGGATTTGCAAAAAGTTCTTAAAACATCTGAATCCCTCTTACTGCTCCATTTCCTTCCCTGCCCAGCTCCATAATCTCATTAGGAAAGTGTGGTTTCAGCTCTAACATAAATCCATCTGAAAGGCCACATGCTGTCATATTGGAGATCTGCCATTGATTACCTGCTACTTCAGCAGGCTGGGACCTGCAAGCTTTGTAGGAAGAAAATACACTTTCATTTTCCTTTACAAAATTGTATTCTGTGCCAGCATGTATAGCTTTGTGATTAATGTCAAACAAATTGAAATTTTTGATTATGAAAACATTGATGATTCATGCCATCAAAAGTAGTAGTTTTAAAGTACATGTATTTTTTTCAAGTAATGTTTATTAGGTTTTCTTTTAGTACAAAAAACATAAAGAACAAAGCAAAAATGGCATATGGTTTTATCATTCTAATAATCTTTATTGTTTAAGAGACAATACAGTTGTGATTAGAAAATTTAAACAATCTAAAGGGGAATGAAAAAGTAAAATTTTCTTTTTACCTCAGACTCTTTTCCACCTTAAACTATATATCCTTCAGTATTCCTACATATTCCCCCAAAATATTTTTGCAGATATACATATAATTTTTCATGCATATACATACTGTGTCATCTCTTTTTAAAATGAAAATGACTCAAGAAAATCACATTGTACAAATATTTTGCTCCTTACATATTTCACTTAATGTCTTAGGTCCCTTTATGTGAAAGCATGTGGATCTAACTCATTCTTTGCTGATATTGATTATAGGGGATATGGACAGCTATTAGCGAACATTTAGGTAAATTTAGGATTTCCCCCATTTTAATACAATCTTACAATACACATTCTTATTTGAGATTACCAAGTCTATTTCTGTAGATTAAGACAGGTAGCACAGCACAGTAATTAATTACATGGATTCAGTGCCAGACTGCCTGGAGTTTGAATCCATTATTTCCTCCAGATTAGTTACCTGACCTTGAGTCAGTTATTAAAACTTTCTGTGCTTTACTTTCTACCTGGTCACATGAGCCGAAGGATGTTGCATGCCTAAGAAGGTGTTTTAGTCCATTTTGTGCTGCTGTAATAGGATCCCACAGACTGGGAAATTTTTAAGAACAGAGCTCATTTCTCATAGTTCTGGAGGCTTAGTAGTGCAAAATCGAGGTGTTGGCAGGTTTGGCTGTGTGGTGAGGGCTGCAGTCTCTTACTGCATCCCCATGAGGGGAGGAGTGCTGTGTCCTCCCGTGACACAGGAGAAGCAGAGGGTCAGAGAGCTCTTTTAAAGGGCTTTAATCCCATCCATGAGGGAAGAACCCTTGTGGCTTAATCATCTTTTCAAGCCCTAACTTTTTTGTACCACCATACTGGAAATCCCTGTTTTGGAGGGTACTATTCAAACCACAGCAGTTGGTGTGAGAAGCAACACATGTAAAGAACTTGGATTGATGCTTGGCAGAGGCAATGTGATCACTAAATGCTAGCCATTGTTGTCAACATGATGGTAAAATTTGTCAGACAATATGTTAAAAATACCTTCATTCTGGGAGAGGAGAAGAGTTGGAAATAAAGGAGAAGGGAGAGAAAGGAGGAAGAGAAAAGAAGGTCAGTGAAAGCAAAGAAAGAGGAGGAGGGAGATGAAATAGAGGTTGAAAAGAGAATGCTGGAGAAGGAAGAGGATTTAGTGGTGAAGAGGAAGAACAAGTAGACAAAGGCCATGAAAATGAGGGTGGAAAAGAAGGATGCAAGTTTTGGAGAAAAACTAAGACTCACACTAAATGGGCAGGGATTTCCTTTATTATTGTGGTTAAGTGCTTTGGAGACAGGTGCAGGGGGGTTGCATTACTTTAGCCCTCAGTTCATGAACCTTGTCCTTGAAGAATCCCTCTCTTTGTTTCCTTGCTTAGTTATGGACTAATTCATTCTCTTTTATGCCCATTTCCAACTCCATGGCCCTCCACTCCACAGGCATTTTTTCTTTCTTTTGATAAAACTAAAAAAAAAAAATCAGCTATCTTAGTTTAAAATAAGCAAATAAAAATTGAACATTTTTTTCATGTATAACATAATGTTTCAAAATATGTATAGACTGCAGAATGGTGAAATTGAGCTAATTAACATATTGTGCTAATTAACATATTCATTATCCTGCAAACTTGCTTTTTGTGGTGAGAACATGAAAACTTTACTCTCTTATCAAGTTGAAAAATAAATTAATTTTAGTGATGGTAAACATGTTGTACAAGGGAGCTCTTGGACTTATTCTTCCTATCTAACTGCAATGTGGGATTCTTTGACTAATACATCCCTAACCACCCCTACCCTCCAGCACCTACTATTTCTTTAAGTTCAACTTCCTTAGATACCACATACAGTATGCAAAAGTTCCTTTTCATTCACATCCTCACCAGCAATTGTTATCTTTTGTCTTTTCTACAGTATGGCTACTGTAGAAATATAGCAGGCATGCATGATATATAGCATTGTGGTTTTAATTTGCATTTTTCTGTTATCAGTGATGTTGAGCATTTTTTTCATATACTTATAGAAAGTTTGTATGTCTTTTTTTGAAAACTATCTATTCAGGTCTTTTGCCCATTTTTTTTTTTAAATCAGGTTATTTATTTGCTTGCTATTGAGTTTGAGTTCCTTACATATTTTGAATATTAACACTTATCAGATGTATAGCTTGCAAATATTCTCTCCCATTCCATAAGTTGTCTTTTAACTCATTTTTTTTAGGGGAGTATTGGGGATTGAGCTCAGGGGTATTTGACCACAGAGCCACCTCTCTAGCCCTATTTTGTATTTTATTTAGAGGGGTCTCACTGAGTTGCTTAGTTCCTCACTTTTGCTGAGGCTGGCTTTGAACTCGAGATCCTCCTGCCTCAACCTCCCAAGTCACTGGGATTACAGGCGTGTGCCACCACACTTGACCAGTTGTCTCTTAACTCTATGGAATATATAAAACTTAGTTGTGCAAGAGCTGTTTAGTTGATGCAATCCCATCTGTCTATTTTTTCTTTTGTTACCTGTGCCTTTGTGTTAACATTAAAAAAAAAAAAAATCATTGCCCAAACTAACGACATAGAGTTGTCCTCCTATTTTTCTTCTAGCATTTTATAGTTTAAGATTTTACATTTAATACTTTAATCCATCTTGAGTTGACTTTTGTATATATAGAGATATAAGGGTCTAATTACATTCTTCTGCATGTATCTGTACATTTATTCTAGTATCATTTATTGAAAGACTTTCCTTTTTTCCATTATATTTTATTGGAAACTTTGTTGAAAATCAATTGAACTTCAATGTATAAATGCATTTCTGGCCTTTATATGCTGTTCCATTGGTCTAAGTGTCTGTTTTTATGCCAATACCATGCTGTTTTTGACCAATATAGCTTTGTAGTATATTTTGAAATCAGAGAGTATAATGCATTATTTTTTTTCAGGATTGCTTTGAGTATTTGGGGTCTTTATGTTTCCATGGACATTCTAGGATTTTTTTTTCTGTGAAAAATTTCATTGAAATTTTGGTAGGAATGCCATTGAATCTGTAGACTACTTTGGATAGTATGGACATCTTAGCACTATTGATTCTTTCAATCCATGAACATAGAATATCTTCACATTTGTTCGGTTTCTTTCATTAATGTTTTGTAGTTTTCAGCATGTAGTCTTTCACCTTCCTGCTCAAATTTATTCTTGGTAATTTTCTCTAAAGCTATTGTAAATTGATTGTTTCCTTTTTTGAATATTATTATCTGAATATAGAAATGTTAGTGCTTTTGTGTGTCTATTTTTTATCCTGAAATTTTAGTGACTTTATTAATTCCAATTTTTTTTAGTGTTTCCTACATATAAAATCACATCTTCTGCAAACAGGAACAATTTAGCTCCTCCCTTTCCATTTTGAATGCATTTTATTTCTTTTCTTTCCAAATTGCTCTGTGTAGAACTTCCAGTATTGTATGGACTAGAAATGGAAAGGGAGGTCGGATTCTTGTCTTGTTTTTCATTTTAGAGGAAGAACTTTCAACCACTGAGTATGATGTTATCTGTGGATTTGTATTACATGGACTTAAATGTGTTTAGTTACATTCTTTCTATGTCTAACTTGTTGAGAGTTTTTTTTTTTTTTTGCGGTGCTGGGGATTTGAACTCAGGGCCTTGTGCATGCAAAGCATGCACTCTACCAATGAGAGATTTTATTAAGAAAGAGAGTTGAATTTTATCAAATACTTTTCCTGAGCTATAGGGATGACTATGTGCTGTTTTGTCCTTCAACCTTGAAATCATTGTTTGGAAAGTGCAGCTTTGTAGGGAGAGAACAGGAATTTCTAAATCCTAAAAGTTCCTTATAAGTATCAAGGGAAAACTTGGATGTTGAAATGCTAAATTTACTCTGAGTTTCAATAGAGGGATGCTTTACAGGAAGGTACAGAATCAAAGAGCTTGTACTTTCTTGTACTTTCTGAGAGAAAAGCAGGGAAGAGAGAAACAGAGGTGCCAAGAGGTGTGACACTGTCCAGTGTTGGAAGAAAGGGCTAGTGAGGCAGGGGAAGTCTTCAGGTGGCAGAGAATCGCTTCTTGCTTCCCACAGGGTAGCAGAGGGATAATGCATTTATTTTATAATTCTCCTGTTAATGGATTATAGCAAATTCATCTACTTAGACAATATAAATTTATTATATTTCCAGAACTTGGAAGTCTTGAATGGGACTTGCTGGGCTAAAATCAATGTGTCAGTTAATCTGGATTTATTTCTGGAATCTCTAATGGAGAATCTATTTTCTTGTCTTCTAGAGGCTGTCTGTGCTCTTTGTCTTGTGGCTGCTTCCTCCATCTTTAAGGAAAGCAAAGGTCTGGTAGATTTCTCATAATCACTCTGATTCTGACTCCTCTGCCCTCTGGACCTACTTTTAAGGACACCTGTGATTACCTTGGATCCATTTAGATAATCCCGGATGACTGCCCCATTTTAAGGTCAGTTGATTAGCAAACTTTATTCCCCTTTGTCAAATAGCATATTCACAGATTCTGGGCATTAGGACATGGGCATCTTTGAGGGGACTTGCCTACTTTGGGTGGGTAGTCTGGAATAATATCTATGCCCTTTAATTGATATAGTGCTAGAATGACATGATAATGTGCAGTTAGTAGTTTTGTAGTGGTTGAGAAAGTTGTCTGGAGAGGTAGGCTACAGGGCAGGTAGGCTAAGGTGTAGAGAAAGCAACAATGAGTTTGCAAATTTTCCAGGAGAGATCAAAGATGCTGAAAAAAGAAGCAGGACTTTAGAGGTGCTGGGGCCCACTGAGGAGGAAGAGACTCTAAACATGAAAACTTTAGAAACCAGAGGTGCCTGATACACCTTAACAAGTACCTGTCCCTATGACCAAGTAAGTGAATGACTTACTTCAAGGGCTGCATGTGAATCATGGGCCACTTTCCCTCATGAGCACATATAAACTTCCCTTGTACCCAGGCACCATCTTGGAAGGGAAGATGAAGGAAGATGGAGTCACTAGCATTAACCAAAAATGATTGAGCTAGACTACAATTGGGATTCAGTTTAAAATTGTAATTTTTTTTCTACCATCAGGGGAGTCTAGGAAAGGTGAAATTAATTTTTCATGGTGTGTATATTTCCCCTTCTTCCCCTATATTGCAAGGTGTGTGTATGTGTGTGTGTGTGTGTGTGTGTGTGTGTGTGTATGAATGGATATATTTTATTTAGACTGTACATTTATTTAGTGTAGTTTTGCAATTGCATTTCACTGTAAACAAATTCTTTGTACTTAGATAGTAAGTATATTGAAAAAAGAAGGCATATACTTTGAGAGGTCCCTTCTGAATTGCTTCTGTAGCCTGCCTGTGGCAGTGGGTTATGATCAATCCAACATCAAACACCATTTTTCAGTACTCAGCTGTCTCATTAATATTGGGGTATTTTAGTTTTTTTTTTTGAAAAGATACAGATCATCTCAACTGCATTAGAAGCATAATTTTTGCTCCAGATCAATATTTCAAAATTTTGTTCTGAAAAGTCAACTTGTATTTAACATAACAACTTGGAGTTAAACTATTTGGAGATTTGCTCTTGAAATCATACTTCTAGCAGTGGGTTGGTTGTGAAACATAGATTTAAAAAAAAAAAAAAAAAAACCTTTGCCTAAGTATTCCAATCCAGTTAAATTGAAAATAAAACTATCTTTGTGATAGCATTGCATTCTCTGGTAACATTTACTTGCAATTTAAACAACTGCCTAAAATGCAATAGAATACAGTTATTTAAAAAAGTGTAATTAGTGAAACTAGAATCATAAAAATCTCTTAAAGATGACATGTTTTTGTTTTTTAATAAGGCATAAATAAATTGAACAAGAGGACATTAGATACATGATTAAAGTCTAGCCATTATGTTATGGGTTAATCAAAGAATATTAAAAGATATTCCATCAAACATTCCCATTTTCAAATGAAAACATGGCCAAATAGCAATGCTGAAGAAAATTGCTAATTGGACAGTATTTGTTGCTGTTAGATATTGATGCTGCTGGTCCAGGATGCACACTTTGAGTAGTAAGGTGTATACCATATTGTTAGACATGCTTCTCTTTACCAGAATTCATATCATGCCATTCCCCTGCTCAGAATCCCTCTGTCTCTGAAATTACTAAGTTACCAAAAAATAAAAAAATAAAAAAATCTTACTAGGTAGGCCTTCCATATTATGACTCCATTTATTCTCATTAACCCCCTATTTATAACTATGCTTTTTCTAACCTGGTGAAGCTCCCTAGTCTTCCCTTTACCTGGGAAGACACCAGACCCCTTCCATGAATCACAGCTTCCTTGTTTGTCTTTTTTTCACATCCTCAACTCTGAACATCATAGACTCCCTCCGTTTATCATTCTTTACTATTCTTATCCTCTCTTTTGCATGTTTAGGTGGTGGCTGCTGAATCTATGTCTTACATTGAATCACTGTAGCATCTAATTATGTGTTATGTATCGATGTATTTGTGAAATTGCATCTTTTTCTCAGTATATGTATCAATTATGACATTTCTCTTAAGAGAAAAAATGCGCCCAGCAGTTAATATATTATTAGATTTTTTTACTTTGTAATTTGTAATCTTGCTTTCTTTCTGTCATTTAGTTGCCATTTACCCTTGTTTTACAGTTAAAATGGTTTTATCTGCTGCTTTTAATTTACCATCTTAAGTTATTAAATCAATAAATTTTAATTTGTGTACAATTCTAAGTCATTTCCTGACCCAAAGATGACCACTGACCTCTCAAGTAGTAAAGTACTATTGTTTATATGTTAATTAATCCTTTTTCACTTATTTTATGTAACTCCATGTATTGAAGTTCCCAGAAGTTAATTTGTTTTTTTAAACATTCCATAATAAAAGTTTGTGAAAAATGTATTGAATAATGACCATGACATTTTTCTTTACAGCAAAGTAGACTTTGATTAAATTCCATAAATGTTAATTGGACGCCTACAACACACAAGCCACTGTGGGTGATCCAGAAATGAATAATGCTTAGTCCTTACCAAATGGGAAATTTCATTCTATGTAAGCACTTAGATCAGCTCATGTGACTTTCTTCCCTTTTATGTTTTCTTCATGTAGGGGGGAAAGGTAGATAGTAACAGATGGAACTTTTCTCTTTATTCAGCTTGCAGTTTTGACAATCACCAAATGAGGTAATTCTAGTTTACATTATAAAAATTTGCACTGAACCTAAGTCTTATTAAACTATGATTGAGTCATTTACACAGGTGGTAGCATTGTATAATAGGCCATCATATTAAAATGCAAATTGGACTGACAGATCGTATTTACGCATGGGGTTCATTTTTTTTAACATTAAAAAAATTCATTTAAAGCCCACAAGTGAAAGTTATGGAATCCTGTCTTAAAAACTTATTGATCTAACCTTAAGCATGAGACAGTGAATTTAAATGAATGCATTTGAATGATCTTAATATTTACAGCATCTGCCACAATAGATGGCAGCTAGATGTCTCAGAAAAGACCTAAAGTCAACCCTTGAGTCTGTATTTTCTCTCTTTATGAATTTGACTATTCTAGTTACTTTTATGAGTGAAATCATATAGTACTTCTTTTTTTTATGACTGGATTATTTTAATGCTATTTATTTTTAATATTGAAAAACTGGAAACAACCTAACAAAAATAGAGAAGTAGTTAAATAGATTATAATATTGCTATACTTTTCATAACATGCAATTATTTGTTTGTTTTTTAAGATAGATGTGGAGGTACTGACCAGGAAAGAAGTAATAATGACTCAGACAAATATTACCATCTTGGGTGCTGGTGGTATACACTGGTCAGACTCTGGGTGTTATGGCTTAGATCTGGAATGTTCTCCGAAGGCTCGTGTGATGGAAGTTTGGTCCCCAGTGCAGTTTTGTTCAGAGGTGGGGCTCTAGGGAACTGATTTGGTCATGAGGCCTCTGGCATGTTTCTGTGGATTCATCCATTGATGGGGTCATAGCTAATTATCATTATTGAAAGTGATGGAAACAGGAGGTAGGGCCTAGTTAAAAGAAGTGGGTCCCGGAGGCCTGCCCTGGCTTTATCTTGTTCCAACCCCGCCTTTTTTTTCTCCCTTTGCTTTCTGGACACCATGAACTGAGTGGCTTTCCTACCATGTCCCTTATGCCTTGATGTTTTGTCTTAGGTCCAAAGCAATTAAATTGACCATGTTCTGAAGCCTCTGAAACCAAGACAAAATAAACCTTTTCTCTGTTTAAGTTGTTTATGTCAGGTATTTTGGTCACAGTGACGAAAAGCTGACTAACACACTGGGTATATTCTGAAGATAGTGTCCATAGTATGTACTATTGGGTTGGATATGGGATTTGAACAAAAGGTGATATTAAAGGTGACATGTGGAAAGGAGTGAAAATAGCGTTTCCTGAGGTTGGGAAGATAGCAAGAACAGATTGTGATATTTTCTTTTATTATATGATCACAAGTTGATTTTCTTAAGACACGTAAAGATTATACCAAGTAACATAAAAAGATAAACAATCTAATAGAAAAATGAGCAATGAGTTTTATCAAATAAAAAAAGAAGAAATTTTTACAAAGATAAATAAATAAATGTCCTATGCACTAGGAATCATACAAATTCATTTTTAAGTAACCAGGCACTGATTTTCACCTACCAAAGCAACAAGATTTTAAAAAGTGATAAAACGAATTGGTGTATAAAAGTACTACTCAAAGGAATGCAAGCTGGCATATTCTTTTAGATGATCAATATAGCAATATATCTTAAAACATATAATATTTTCATATTGCTTTACTCAGAAATGTAACTTTTAGGAAAATTTCCCTAGGAAATCAGAAATGTGTGCAAAGATTTACATAGCATTACTTACCAATGTGCTTAATAATTGGGGGATTTAAAGAATGAATATGTCTACATAGAGTACTGTGTTGATATTAAATTTCCTGAGAAGGGGAAATGTCTGCACATATTGAAATGATCTGTTTGACGAAATGAGTTGTACAGCAATGATATTTTTATAAAGGAGAGTAGGGAGAAATTAGAAATGACTGGCACTCGTTAAGGTTTAAAATATCTTTGTAAGTCTTCAGATGTCTGCTTCAAAAATTTTAGATTTTAACATGAGAGGTTAAAAGGAGTTGAATGCATGGATTGTTGTGCTATGAACTTGTGCATCTGCCCTATGGGACAGCATGATGTCCACTGAGGAGAAAACAGTCTGACTCTGTCTTGGATGTTACCGACCTGTTAAAAAAATTTTTTTTCCAACAGTTTCAAGTCAGATCTGTAAAGTCAGTAATTTCCGATAAAAGTTAACACTCACTGAAGTTATTTGTAGTATCACCATTGTCTGTCTTTGGTATGAAATAAACCTTTTTTGAATGATTGTGCTTTCCTCCTGGTTTCAAGGACTTTTCCTGCATTGTTGAAAACTATTACTAATAAGATCAACCTGTCCAAGAGACAGCTGCACTCCCGTGTTTACTGCAGCACTATTCACAAGAGCCACGACATGGAACCAACTTAAGTATCCATCAGTGGATGAGGGGATAAAGAAGATATGGTACATATACACAATGGAATACCATGCAGCCCCAAGAAAAGAATGGAGTCCTGTCATTTGCAACAACATGGATGAGTATGGAGGACATTATATTAGGTGAAATAAGCCAGGTCCCAAAAGACCTGGCTTATTCCCATGTGGACTTTAAAGAGCTGATCTCATAGAATAAAATGATGGTTACCAGAGGAGGGGAGGGGACCTGGGGACAATTCCCATTGGTCAGCCAATGGGAATAAAGTTATAGTTAGATAGGAAGAAGGAGTGTTGATATTCAATTGTGCAGAAGCATGACTACACTTAACATTTATGAATTACATATTTCAAAAGAGTTAGATTTTGAATGTTCTCATCACAAAGAAATGATGAGGCGAGAATATGTGTATAGCCTTGATTTGATCCTTGGAGTGTATACATGTATCAAAATATCACATTATACCTGAGAAGTACATGTAATTGTTATGTGCCAATTAAAAATAAAATAAAACTTGGGAAAAAAAAAACAAAAAAAAAAACCCCAAAACTCCACTCACCAAAACTGTTCTCTATCCCTGAAATAGGCTAAATGCTTTCAGAAGCAAAGTGCTTGTGACTATAATTGTAGGAAGAGTTGTTGGCTTAGGATACATTAGCAAGGAGAGAAAAGTCTCAGGAAATCTGAAAATAAGGGTCCTCCGCCCTCCACAGTGGAGCAGAGTGGGGAGAGGTGAGAACCAGCTGTGTGGGAAGCATCTTGACATAGTGGTTTGCTTGTCAGGTTGTGTCGATAAACCCAGTACCTCCACCCACTGCTTTCCCTCTTCAGGCAGGATCCAGCCACCAAAGGGCAGGAGAGGGCTGGTCCCAGAGGGGAAAGAAATTTAAAAATACGCACAGTTGCTCAGAACCAGATGTCATTTCCCAAACTGTTTTGCGCACAGGGACACAGGCAGTGAGCTTGTAGAGGCAAGTTGTGTTTGTGCCACAAGATGCCACCCTTCCCTTAGAAAGAAGACTGAAGGTAGCTAAATACAACGTAAGTGTTTTATGAGTCCATCTTCTCCCGACAGTTATATCAATGCAGTTTTAACATGGATGAAAGGAAAGTAGTTGTATCTGTAACATTCTGGTGCCAGGAAATAAACTAGCTTCTTATTTGCAATTTCCAGAATTCTTTAAACTGCTTTGGAAACAGTACTTTTCCATTTTATCTGATCATGGATTATGATTTTGTGGACAAGCTTTATTACTCCAGGCTCTTGGAGTTAGTCTAGCTTTGATGTATAGTTGAGCTATTACAGAAGGCTGCAAAATAACATATTATCACTATCTACAGTCTAAAGCTTCCATTTTTTCCAAGAGAGATGTTTAGATCTTGTCTGTGGAAGAAAAAAAAAAAAGATGGGATTTTGTTTTGCTTATTTGTTCAATGGCTACTTTTACCAAAATCAACAACAACAAAAAATCCTTCCCTCTACATCCATCAATACAGTCACCTCATGCAAAAGTGCAGGTTGCCATAGCAAAAAGCCATCGACTTGTAAAATGGAAATCAGTGTAATTTGTAATAAAAATTTCTTTATATTCTCAGTTGAAATCAACACATGGTTATTCATCACAATCATTGAATTCATCTTTAAATTTTGCTGAAAACAAAATGTTAGGACTTACTTAGGTTGCCCTAATCTCTTGCCTTTCACTTACCATGAATCTTCTAGTCCTAGTAAATCAGTCTGCTCTGTCAATGGTGGATCCTCAATCACCTTTCTGCATTGATGAGAAAGATGGGATTGAAATAATTTCAATTTTTCTTCCTAAAGGAAAGTCATGAAATAGATGCAACTTTGAACAACTTATTTAACCTGTCAGTACCTCCTTAAGTTTGCTAAATGAGGCATTTTACTGTCTGCTCTCCAAGTTATCTGCTATATTTTTGAGATTTTTATGACTCCCTCTCATTTAGAACTCTGATAGAAGAATGGGGGAGTTAGTGAGGGAAATATTTGGAATTTGAAGGGATACTAATATTTATATTAAATTCTGATGTTATTTCTATAGTCTATTTCTACAAACCATTTTGCCTCCTGTAGTAATGTCCTAAAGATATAGCTACAAAAGCTTGTTTCCACATAGTCCCACCAATTTTTAAGTTGACATGACAGAAATATTTTATATTTTATGTTTTTTTTTTTCATTTAATTTTTTGTAGTGGAAAGAAGTTCAGATTTTCTGCATGAAATCTCTGTGGTCTGTGTCCTATTTTAAGAACAAAACAATTTCTTCTAAATGGACCTTGTCAGTTCACTAAGAATCAATGTCTAAGTCAAAGGCATCCCAGGATGGGTTGGTCTTGGTGTGAAACACAACACAATAAGGGGGACCCATATTGGTAGTGACAAACCAAGTTCAAAATATCCTCCCTACTGGGACATAAATGAAAAGATGGGTCACTAGATCTTGAATGGTCTTTTCCTCCCAAATACTAGCCTCTTTTTCCATTTCTCCATTAGACTTACCATCTTGGACACCAGTTAGATCTGAATTTCAGGTAAAAAAATAAGTTTTTTTGAGGGATATGCTCCAATTATTGCATACACATGCTGAATCAATATTCTCATTTATATTTTATGCTGATTACACAAAAATTCATTTTTAATCAGAAATTTAACCCTCATTCAACAAAGAAATTTCAACTGAGTGCAACCCTGACTAGCACTCAAAGGAAATGTGAGGGTGCTGACATGGGTACTATGCTACATACCTCTTCACAAAGAAAAGCAAAGATCCTCTGCTACCTAAAACTATGTAATATTTGTAAGGAAAATATTACTCAGTGATTAGAGTCACATTTACCAACATATTCATGTATGTTTATTTTTCCTTTAGAGTTTAAGAATTCTATATTTTGTCTTTTCACTTAATATGTACAGTATTTCTGTCCCTACATTTAAAAATTGTTATGTAATTTTATGTTGGAGATAAATTATTTAACATTTCTTTGTTATCAAATGTTTAGATTATATCCTTTTTTGATAAATATTATGGTAACTTCTTGATGTATATAGTACTTTTTTTTTTTTTTTTTTTGTTAAACTCTCTCTCTGGAATAAATTCCTAGGGTTGAGATCAGTGGGTCATTTGGAATCAAGTGGCTAAGTTATGCCTGAAAAATCACATTCAGGTTTTCTTTTTCATCCATGTTATGAAATGTGAATTAAGAAAGAAGAGATAGAAGAAATGCCTGTGGATACAACTTTATATCTTTCTAATTCTGCAAGTAGATGATCCCTTTACAAGAATATTTTAAACTTTGGAGAAGAAGCCATTTCTATTTTCATTCCTGGTAGTAAAATAACAGGCTTGGAAATGGGTTTTAAAAAATTCAACTGAACATGAAATATTTTAGTAACCTATAACTTTCTCCTGTCATCCATTTCTTACCTGTATGCCATTAGACTTTTCCAAAAAAATTATGAGTGGCCTCATAGTGGCTCCTGGAGTGATGTGATTGCTTCTTAAACATATTTCCTATGGCTACATCATTGAAAGAAGCTGTGGTGTGAATCTGTTCATAAACTCATCGTTTACTTCTCCCTCAATGGGTGGGAGACAGGAAATTGTTTTGGAAAAATTCAAGAAACTGGCCTGAGTGATGAATGCCTTACCAATACCCAACTGATTACTAACCTTATCTAGAGAGGGAAAGGAAATAAATAACAAACCAATCTGGCAGAATCATTTTCTGTTAAGGCAAAAACAAACAAAAACAAAAACAAAAACAAACAAACAAACAAAAAAATACAAACCAAACCAAAACCAAAATAACAACAAGGGAGGAATTAGAGAGGGTATTATAGTTTGACTTTGAAATGTCCCCTAAAAGCTCATGTGCTTGGTCCCCAGTCAGCAGTGTTTAGAGTCAGGATCTTTATGAGGGGGTAGCTCATGAGGGCTCTGACCTTAACAATGGATTAGTTCATTTATAGATGCATAGCTTAATGAACACATGGAAGGTGGTGAAAGCTTTAGGAGGTAAGGTTCAATTTCAAGGAGTACGTTACTGGGGGTGTGCCCTCGAAGGGTATATTTTGCCCCCAGCCCCTTTTCCTCAGCCTCCACCTTCTGCCTCTCTCACTTTCTGCTTCCTGGCTCCCATAGGTTGAGCAGGTATCTCTGCTGCCATGATGTTCTGCCTTACCAAAGACCCAGAAAATACAGAACCAAGTTTTCATGGACTGAAACCTCTGGAACTGAGCCAAATTAAATCTTTACTCCTTTAAATTTTTTTCTCTCAGGTATTTTGTCACAGCAATGGAAAACTGACTAATGGTGATGGGCCCAGTAAATTGTAATTTACTCTCTTTTTATAGATCCTGAACATCAGTTAAATAATTTAAAACCAAACAAGATAAAATGGAGAATATATAAAAGCATAAAGACTCCAAACTAAGGTTTCTCTAATTGCTTTAGTTAAACTCAACTCTATTCAATAAGAATTAAGCTACTCTCAGGAAATATGCGACTATTTATAGCTTCCCAGGTAGATAGGCAGGCAGTATGAGTTTGGCTTAGGAATACTTTGTAAGAAATTAAGCTTTGAAAAAGTCAAGTATATAGAGATACAGAATAAAACAATGGCTACCAGGGTCAGGATGAAGGGAAAGAAATGGGGAGATATAGGTCAAAGGATGAAAGTAGCAAAATATGTAGTATAAATAATGGACAATGTAAGGACTATAGTTAATAAGAGTGTGTTATATTTAGTATTTTTGCTAAATGAGTAAATTAGAGCTGCTCTTGTCTCAGGGAAGAAAAATGACTAACTGTGCATGTTAGTCAACTTTCTGTTGTGACTATAAAATTTACCTGAGATAATCAGCTGAGAAAAAGTTTATTTTGGCTCAGGGTTTTGAAAGTTTTAGTCCGTGGTCAGTTGACCCTATTGCTTTTGACCTGGGGAGGCACAATATGGCAGGAGCATGTGGCAGAGGAACATCATTCACCTCATGGTCAAGAAGAGAAAGAAAGAGGAAGGGCTGGGACCCCACTTCCCCTTCAAGGGCACCCCAATGATCTAAGGACCTCCCAATAGGCCCTACTTTCTGAAGCTCCATCACCTCCTAGTAACACCACCTTGGGAACAAGCCTTTACCACATGGACCTTTGGAGGACACTTAAATTCCAAACTGTATGAGATGATGGAGATGTTAATTTATTCCACTATAGTGTGATAGTGTGTGGGTATGTGTGGGTGTGTATACACACATCATGTTGTAGCCCTTAAAATATACATTATAAAATATATTCAGAAAAAAATTAAGCTTTTATGGCAACTACGAATTTAAATTGGCAGTGCCAGAATATTTCAAAATAGAGAATTAATGAAGGAATAAAGTTGAATAAAAATTCTTCTGGGTGCTAAACCATCTTATTCAGTGACTTTGTTTTAAAAAGGTCTTACCTCTTCTCTACTATGTTAGTCAGCTTTATGTTGCTGTGACAAAATACCTGAGAAAAACAACTTAAAGGAGGAATGATTGATTTGGGCTCATAGTTACTGGTTACTTGACTCTGTTGTTTCTGGGCCTGTGGTAAAACAGAACATCACGTATCATGGTCAGGAGGATATGGCAGAGCAAAGCTGTTCACTTTATTTATTTATTTATTTTTATTTATTTATTTATTTATTTATTTTTTTTACGTTTACATAGGGTAATGATGTTTATTATATTTTTCCCCTCCCCCCCACCCCTCCCACCCCTCCCACCCCTCCCACCCCTCTTTTCCCTCTACACAGTCCTTCTTTCCTTCATTCTTACTGCTCTCCTTAGCCTAACTCTAAACCTAACCCTAAACCTAATGCTAGCCCGTCCCACCCCCCATTATATGTCCTCATCCGCTTATCAGCGAGATCATTCGTCCTTTAGTTTTTTGAGATTGGCTTATCTCACTTAGCATGATATTCTCCAATTTCGACCATTTGCCTACAAATGCCATAATTTTATCATTCTTCATTGCGGAGTAATATTCCATTGTATAAATATGCCACAGTTTCTTTATCCATTCATCAACTGAAGGGCATCTAGGTTGGTTCCACAATCTGGCTATGGTGAATTGAGCAGCAATGAACATTGATGTGGCTGTATCTCTGTAGTATGCTGATTTTAAGTCCTTTGGGTATAGGCCAAGGAGTGGGATAGCTGGGTCAAATGGTGTTTCCATTCCAAGCTTTCTGAGGAATCTCCACACTGCTTTCCAGAGTGGCTGCACTAATTTGCAACCCCACCAGCAATGTATGAGTGTTCCTTTTTCACCACATCCTCGCCAACACCTATTGTTGCTTGTATTCTTGATAATCGCCATTCTAATTGGGGTGAGATGAAATCTTAGGGTAGTTTTGATTTGCATTTCCCTTATTACTAGGGATGTTGAACATTTTTTCATATATCTGTTGATTACTTGTACATCTTCTTCTGTGAAGTGTCTGTTCATTTCCTTAGCCCATTTGTTGATTGGATTATTTGTATTCTTCGTGTAGAGTTTTTTGAGTTCTTTATAGATTCTGGAAATTAGCGCTCTATCTGAGGTATGGTTGGCAAAGATATTCTCCCACTCTGTAGGCTCTCTCTTCACATTTCTGATAGTTTCCTTTGCTGAGAGAAAGCTTTTTAGTTTGAATCTATCCCAGTTGTTTATTCTTGCTTTTATTTCTTGTGCTATGGGAGTCCTGTTAAGGAAATCTGATCCTGAGCCAACAAGTTGAAGATTTGGACCTACTTTTTCTTCTATAAGATGCAGGGTCTCTGGTCTGATTCCGAGGTCCTTGATCCATTTTGAGTTGAGTTTTGTGTAGGGTGAGAGATAGGGGTTTAGTTTCATTCTATTGCATATAGTTTTCCAGTTTTCCCAGCACCATTTGTTGAAGAGGCTATCTTTTCTCCATTGCATATTGTTGGAACCTTTGTCTAGTATGAGAAAATTGTATTTATTTGGGTTTGTGTCCATGTCCTCTATTCTGTACCATTGATCTACCTGTCTATTTTGGTACCAATACCATGCCGTTTTTGTTACTATTGCTTTGTAGTAGAGTTGAAGATCTGGTATTGCAATACCCCCTGCTTCGCTCTTGCTACTGAGGATTGCTTTAGCTATTCTAGGTTTTTTATTCTTCCAGATGAATTTCATAATTGCTTGCTCTATTTCTGCGAGGTACATCATTGGGATTTTAATTGGAATTGCATTGAATCTGTATAGCACTTTAGGTAGTATAGCCATTTTGACGATATTAATTCTGCCTATCCAGGAACATGGGAGATCTTTCCATCTTCTAAGGTTTTCTTGAATTTCTTTCTTTAGTGTTCTGTAGTTCTCATTGTAGAGGTCTTTCACCTCTTTTGTGAGATTGATTCCCAAGTATTTTATTTTTTTCGATGCTATTGTGAATGGGGTAGTTTTCCTAATTTCTCTTTCTGAAGATTCATCACTTATGTATAAAAATGCATTGGATTTATGAGCATTGATCTTGTAACCTGCTACTTTACTGAATTCACTTATGAGTTCTAAAAGTTTTCTGGTGGAATTTCCAGGTTCCTCTAAATATATAATCATGTCATCAGCGAACAGGGATAGTTTGAGTTCTTCTTTTCCTATTCGTATCCCTTTAATTTCTTTGGTTTGTCTGATTGCTCTGGCTAGAGTCTCAAGGACGATGTTGAATAGAAGCGGTGAAAGAGGGCATCCCTGCCTTGTTCCAGTTTTTAGGGGGAACGCTTTCAGTTTTTCACCATTTAGAATGATATTAGCCATGGGCTTAGCGTAGATGGCCTTTATAATGTTTAGGAATGTTCCCATTACCCCAATTTTTTCTAGTGTTTTGAGCATGAAGGGATGCTGTATTTTATCAAATGCTTTTTCTGCATCTATTGAAATAATCATGTGATTCTTAACTTTAAGTCTGTTGATATGGTGAATGACATTTATTGATTTCCGAATGTTGAACCAACCTTGCATCCCTGGGATAAAACCCACTTGATCGTGGTGCACTATCTTTTTAATATATATTTGTATGCGATTTGCTAAAATTTTGTTGAGAATTTTTGCATCGATGTTCATTAAGGATATTGGTCTGAAATTTTCTTTCCTTGATGTGTCTCTGTCTGGTTTAGGTATCAGGGTGATATTGGCTTCATAGAACGAGTTTGGGAGGGTTCCCTCCTCTTCTATTTCATGGAATAGTTTGAGGAGTATTGGAATGAGCTCTTCTTTAAAGGTTTTGTAGAACTCGGCTGAGAACCCATCTGGTCCTGGACTTTTCTTTGTTGGTAGGCTTTTGATGACCTCTTCTATTTCATTGCTTGAAATTGGTTTATTTAAGTTGTGTATGTCCTCCTCGTTCAGTTTAGGTAGTTCATATGTCTCTAGAAATTTGTTGATGTCTTCAAGGTTTTCTGTTTTGTTGGAGTATAGATTTTCGAAATAGCTTCTAATTATGTTTTGTATTTCACTCGTGTCTGTTGTGATATTTCCCTGTTCATTCCGAATTTTAGTAATTTGAGTTTTCTCCCTCTTTCTCTTTGTTAGTGTGGCTAAGGGTTTATCAATTTTATTTATTTTTTCAAAGAACCAACTATTTATTTTATTAATTTTTCCGATTGTTTCTTTTGTTTCGATTTCGTTGATTTCGGCTCTGATTTTAACTATTTCCTGTCTTCTACTACTTTTGGTATTGGTCTGCTCTTCTTTTTCTAGTGCTTTGAGCTGTAGTGTTAACTCGTTTATTTGTTGATTTCTACTTCTTTTTTTGAATGCACCCCATGAAATAAATCTTCCTCTAAGTACTGCTTTCATAGTGTCCCAGAGATTTTGATATGATGTGTCTTTGTTCTCGTTTACTTCTAAGAATTTTTTATTTCCCTCCTGATGTCTTCTGTTATCCATTCATCATATAATAGTGTATTATTTAGTCTCCAGGTATTGGAGAAGTTTCTGTTTTTTATTCTGTCATTTATTTCTAATTTCAATCCATTATGATCTGATAGAGTACAAGGTAGTATCTCTATCTTCTTGTATTTACTAACAGTAGCTTTGTGGCATAAAATATGGTCTATTTTAGAGAAGGATCCATGTGCTGCTGAGAAGAAAGTGTATTCATTCTTTGTTGGATGGTATATTCTATATATGTCCGTTAAGTCTAAATTGCTGATTGTGTTGTTGAGATCTATAGTTTCTTTATTCAATTTTTGTTTGGACGATCTATCCAGTGGTGAGAGAGGTGTGTTAAAATCGCCTAGTATTATTGTGTTGTGGTCTATTTGGTTTCTGGAATTGAGAAGGATTTGTTTGACGTACGTGGATGAGCCAATGTTCGGGGCATAGATATTTATGATTGTTATGTCTTGCTGATTTATGCTTCCCTTAAGCAGCATGTAATGTCCTTCTTTATCCCTTCTGACTAGTTTTGGTTTGAAGTCCACATTATCTGAGATGAGGATGGATACTCCAGCTTTTTTGCTGTGTCCGTGTGCATGGTATGTTTGTCCCCATCCTTTCACCTTTAGTCTATGGGTGTCTCTTTCTATGAGATGAGTCTCTTGCAGGCAGCATATTGTTGGATTTTTCTTTTTAATCCAATCTGCCAGTCTGTGTCTTTTGATTGATGAATTCAGGCCATTAACATTCAGGGTTATTATTGTGATATGATTTGTATTCCCAGTCAATTGACTCATATTTGTTTTTGACATGATTTGGTTTCTCCTTTATTTGGCTATTCCTTTAGGCTAGCGCCTCCTGTTGCTGATTTGCATCGTTGTTTTTCATCTCTTCCTCATGGAATATTTTGCTGAGAATGTTCTGTAATGCTGGCTTTCTTTTTGTAAATTCCTTTAGCTTTTGTTTATCATGGAAGGATCTTATTTCATCGTCAAATTTGAAGGTAAGTTTTGCTGGGTATAAGATTCTTGGTTGGCATCCGTTTTCTTTCAGGGCTTGGTATATGTTGTTCCAGGCCCTTCTAGCTTTTAGGGTCTGGATTGAAAAATCTGCTGATATTCTTATTGGTTTCCCTCTGAATGTAATTTGATTCTTTTCTCTCGCGGCCTTTAAAATTCTGTCTTTATTTTGTATGTTAGGTATTTTCATAATAATGTGCCTTGGTGTGGGTCTGTTGTAATTTTGTATGTTTGGAGTTCTATAAGCCTCTTGTACTTGGTTTTCCATTTCGTTCTTCAGATTTGGGAAATTTTCTGTTATTATTTCATTGAATAGATTGTTCATTCCTTTGGTTTGTTTCTCTAAGCCTTCCTCAATCCCAATAATTCTCAAATTTGGCCTTTTCATGATATCCCATAGTTCTTGGAGATTCTGTTCATGATTTCTTATCATCTTCTCTGTTTGTTCCACTTTGTTTTCAAGGTTAAATATTTTGTCTTCAATGTCTGAGGTTCTGTCTTCCAGGTGTTCTATCCTATTGGTTATGCTTTCTATGGAGTTTTTAACTTGGTTTATTGTTTCCTTCATTTCAAGGATTTCAGTTTGGTTTTTTTTCAGTATCTCTAACTCTTTATTGAAATGATCTCTTGCTTCCCGTATTTGGTCTTTTAACTGTTGATTGGTGCGATCATTTAATGCCTGCATTTGCTCTTTCATCTCCTCCTTCAATGCCTGCATTTGCTCTTTCATCTCCTCATTAGCTTCCCTGATCGTTTTAATTACGTACATTCTGAACTCCCTTTCTGACATTTCTTCTGCTGTGCTGTCATTGGGTTTTATTGATGTAGTATCTAGGTTTGTTTGGGACATTTTCTTCCCTTGTTTTCTCATAATGGTCAGTTGTCAGTGGGACCCTGAGATATTGCAGTTTTCCACTATTGGCTTATAGTGTCCCAGTAGATTTCCAGTGTATCACCTCCCAGCCTTCAGTAGCCTGATGTCTTGGAGGAATCTGATAAAGCAGCTCATTCGAAGAATACTGCCCCTAGCCCCCTACGGGTTCCACGTTTTGGAACTGGCTCTGTGCGGAAATGCTCTCACTGTGGGCCTGCACCGTGCAGCTGGCCGTGTGGGAAGAGCCCACTGCCGGAGTGTGGAAGACTACCTTGGGAAGACTCAAGCTGCCCTGCCCGGCTCTGCTAAGCCACCTCTATCTGGGCCTGCCACCCGGGCTGAGCTTTACCCAGTGGGCAGACTCACCCGTGGCTCCACTTCAGTCCGAGTCTCTCAATGCCTCCCCTTCTTAACTCCTGGGTTCTGGAGCGACCGGGGGTGCAGTCTCCCTCTAGGCCGCCATCTTGGATCGCCCCATGAAGAGAGCCCGCAGCCGGAGTGGGCAGAGCCGCCTGAAGAGGTCTCCGGCTGCCCTGCCCTTATCCCTGAGGCTGATTGCAGATCGAGGCTCTCCGCTGGTTCTTTGCAGGAGTACACTGCACTGCAGCGGCTCCGGGACTGGAGCCTGCTCTGTTCAGACAGGCTCTCACTAGCGGGCCAGTTCCGTTCCGAGAACCTGGAGAAGCTGGCTGTGTGGGCGGGGCCCACCGCCGGAGTGCGCAGGACTGCCTGTGGATGACTCTAGCTGCCCTGCCCGGCTCGGATAAGCCACCTCTATCTGGGCCTGCCACCCGGGCCGAGCTTTACCCAGTGGGCAGACTCACCCGTGGCTCCACTTCAGTCCCAGTCTCTCAATGCCTCCCCTTCTTAACTCCTGGGTTGTGGAGCGACCGGAGGTGCAGTCTCCCTCTAGGCCGCCATCTTGGATCGCCAAGCTGTTCACTTTATGGTGACCAAGAAGCAGGGAGAGTGGGAGAGAGGAAGGGGAAGGGGGAGCAGAGAGGAGATAAAGGGACTGGGGTTCCACTATGCTTCCCCCAGGGGTATAACCTCAGTGATCTACTTCCTCCAACTAGACCCAACCTCTTAAAGTTTCTATCACTTCCCAATAGTGCCAACAACTGGGAACCAAGCCTTTAACACTGAGTCTTTGGGGGATATTCCAGATCTAAATCACAACACCAACCAAGCTGTAGTTAGGACTTGTATCAGTATCTACAAATCTTTTTCAGAGGGATAGACTAGTACTTCCTCAGTTAAGAGTTGATCTCCAAAAGTGATATAAAATAAGTTTGAAAAGTTACTTACGTTGAACTCCTTTATTGCAGATTCATAATACACATAAGAATTTTGGAGGCTCTGAGTAATTCTGCAGTAGAAATACTCGTTTAACTTCGTTGAACTTATGACTTCCCAAGACTAAGGAAGTCGTTTTGACATAGCCTCAATGAAAATTTCAAATACCCATGCTCTCAAGAAAAATTTGTGCAAAACTCTGAGTTAAAGAGATATATTTTAATGACAAATGAAAAGTTATAGAAAGATTTGGTGGAGAACAATTTTAAGATTACTTTTCAATGTGTTTTGTAAGTCTCTTAGCTTGTCCTATCCACCCTGAACTTCTTTACATCTGCTGAGTCATTGGAGTGAGTCATTTATAATTTCCCTCAGATTTCAGTCTCTGGGAAGAAAAATAAAGGAGAAGGGTAAAGGTGGCTCAGGTTTTATATTCATTTATCCTTCTTGTTAAACTCTATGGCTTCAGAATAGAGAGGAGGGTAGAGAAGAAAGCTGACTATAAATATAGTTTAGCAGAACAAGATTTTATCTACTAAATCATGACTTCTGAACAAAAGGACAAGACATTAAAAATAAAAAAGACAAGGTATAGCTCATGGCTCAGAGAAAGGACTTGGTCAGAAGAAGGAATGTTTAAATGATTAAGTTATCTCCAAATGGAGTTGGCTGGTGGGGACAGGAGACTGGTACAGGATAAAACCGGGTCCTGTGGGGGATTATGTATGGCAGAAAGAGAAGCAATCTGGTGGAGGTCCTGGTGTACTATTTTCAAATGAAATTGCAGTGGAATGATTTGGAAATAATATATATCATTTCAGATGCCTAACTTCTAGTATTTAGACTGTAAACAGATCATGCTAAGTGTTCTAACACTTAAAATTGTTATTCAATTAAGCAAATAAATATTGATCATCCATCATGCACAGTACAGTAAAAATGAATGTTAGAACATAAAAGACAAATTCTGGTTTCAAAAAAGGAAGATTAAAAATGTGTTAGGAAGAAAATACAAATAACTCATATGAGCAGAATACTATTATTATTATTTTTTTTTTTTAGCAGGGATTGAACCCAGAGACACTTTACCACGGAATCACATCCCCAACCCTTTTTTATATTTTAATTAGAGAGAGGGTCTTGCTGCTTTGCTTAGGGCCTTGCTAAGTCACTGAGGTTGGTTTTGAACTCATGATCCTCCTGAGGTGCTGGGAGACAGGTGTGCACCACTGCACCCAGTAATACTATCATTTCTGAGCAAAAAGTTATGTGATTAGAATTGAGGGAATATTTATTCACCATTGATAGAATGGAGTGGAAGATAGAGAGTAGTGGTAAAGCAACTGGAGAAACAAGAACAGTAAAAAAACATCAACAACAACAACAAAAACAAACCCTTGATTTGCACACTGGGGATATAATTGACTTTAGGAATTAAATAAGGTGGTCAGCAAATTTCCTATAAAGGGCCAGATAGTGAATATTTGTGGCATGCTTATGGTCTCTGTATTGTGCAAATAACCATAGGCTAATAAAATTTGATTTATAAAAACAGCAGGCCTGAATTGGTTCCTGGATTACAGTTTTCCAATGCCTGAATTGAGCAGAGGGAGTTTAAAGTCAACTGCTATTGAGAATATAAAATATCTAAGACCTATTGTTATGTTGAGATTGCAATAAATCACTGAGTTGATCTTAAAGCAGGAGACAGAACCATCTTTATTCCCAACTGGTGGTCTGGATTCACCAGCTGACAGGACAAAGGGGCAGGCTGCATGTCTGTACCCTTCCACCCACTCCAGGGGTTAGAATACACTTTTTATACCATAAGTGAAGCATGTCAGTCTGTATATTAAGCATCAGTGATTGTTGCTATGACAATCAGAGGATGGTTACTAACATTTAAACAGATGTTAACATTTTATGTAGTTAGGGTAGACTGCCCAAGAAAAACAGGAACCAAAAAGAGAACAATTTTGCATTGTATAAGAATTGCCATTTTGTGTTGCTGAACATGCTATGCTAGGCAACTGTTGATGGGTGCAGAGGCGGAGTTTGCTCATGGGAGAAGCATTTCTTACATGACATGCAGTCTCAGGTAAAATGGAGTCTGTTTGGTCTTTGCCCATATAACCTGGCCCTTAACACTATTACTAACTGTCAAAAGCAAAGCCGTAAAAAGACATAATAGATGTGATCTTCAGGAACAATGAAGAAATCATCATTTACTAATCTTATTTAAAACAGAGTTAGAATTTCCATAACCAATACCAGCAGACTAGCTTTGGTATAGACCAATTTTTGCATTGAAAAACACTAATGAAGTTCTGTGTGTGCATGTATGTAGGGCTACTGACCTGGTAAGGGCTTTTGGGTTTTAAAATACATAGAGAATTAAAATACAAGCACAAAAGAGAGAGGTAAATGGAATTAATAGTTCAATGATTCTTGCACTGTTCAACAACTGGCAAAACCACACATTTAAGTTATATTTAATTATCTTTGAAAGAATAGTAGATGAATATATTCTATATCTAGGGAGCTAAAGGGGGGAACATTGTATAATAAAATACTACTTAATATAGAGTAAAGCAAGAAAGTGAGAAAAAAGAAATATAGAACAAATGGAGGAAAAAAACCAATAGTAGTATATTTAAGTCAAGTAACTTTTATTAATTATAGCAAATGTGAATAGACTATACTGGAAAATAAAGATGTACAACTGGTCTAACAGCATTAAAAAGTAAAAAATTTAAACTGGGCATGGTGGCACAAGCCTGTGATCTCAGCTCCTTGGGAGGCTGAGGCAGGAGGATCACAAATATGAGGCCAGCCTGGGCAACTAATTGAGATTCTGTCTTAAAATAAAAATTATCTCTAAACTACTTACGTGAGTAGTTGTAAAACTTTGTGTGGATTCAGCTTAGTTTGTGTATAAAGAGTTTTTTTTCTTCCTAGTTATTTAAGATGTGCAGTATTTTCTCATGTAATTAAACTTTCTATTCTATACTTTAGAAAATGTGTACTTTTTTTTTGAAATGAGAGGAAGAGTTACTTATTTTGAAACTATAATTTTCCTTTCTAAAATGTCATCTTTTGATTTTGGTTTATTCAAAGATGATAATTTACTGGTTTAACCAGTCCTAATGCACTGATCTTGAAAAGGGGACTTTATTTCAAATCAGTGATAACCATAAATACTTAAATTGTGTCATGATATATGTGAGCCTTTTTGTTGTTTGGTATATATGAATTTGTCTACTTAATAACTTGTCAATAAGTAAGCTTGAGTTTCTTAAACTATGTTGAAGGTGAACTCATTGAAATGATTACATCTTTTTTAGAATACAATTTCTGCTTTTGGATAAAAAATCATGAATTTAAAAAGTTGAAAACGGTCTAAGTTACATTGATTTTATTATGGAGGCTTATAATTCAGTGTTCTCCATTGACCTTTAAACATGTTAGTTTAACAACCTTTAATCTGTAGAATTGAAAAGAAGCTAATAAAAATTTCATATTTATTTGTCATGGCTATAAATAAATAAAAAAATAAGTTAATTAATGGGCTGGGAATGGAGCTCAGTGGGAGAGTGTTTGGCATGGATTTAATCCCCAGCACCACACACACAAAAAAAAAAAAAAAAAAAAAAGAAAAGAAAAGAAAAGAAAAGAAAAGAAAAAAAAATGCTTACAAAAGATACACCTTAGGTATAACACTACAGAAATGTTCCCAGTAAAAGGCTGTAACATGTGTCTTGAAGACTATGAAAAAGTAAGTTGGTGTAGTTATACCAACACAAGACAAAATAAAAGTATGCTTTGATAAATATAATTAGAGATGAAGAAAAGAAGAATATGTCATAATGATAAAGTCAATTCACTAGGAAATTATGACTTAAATTTGGAGATGCCTTACAATTGCCATAATAAATAATGGATCTATATACAACAACTGGGAAATTTAATACATCTCTCTTTGGAACTAATAGAATGAACATAGAAATATGAGGATATTTGATGATGTGAGTAAAATAGTGATTTTTTGAGGGGAGAGATCAGTGAGGTGTAGTCTAATTTAGTGAATTGTTTGACAAAGTTTTTCACAACTGATGAATAAATGTAGGCAGCATGAGTAAAAAATGGGAGAATTTCAGCAAATGAAACAACCCAATGATTTTAAGTGAGTTCTCTAACGCCAAAATTATGTTCTATTTGATTTAAATTGTTAATAGCTATTTCCAGTGGTAGAATCACATTTAAGAGTCTCTTAATGGTTTGGAACATTAAACTGAATTTGTGAGATAAAAATTTAAATGCATACTTCAAAAGTCTTCCATGTTGTTTGTTTTAGTGAAATTATTCAGTATTTTAAAAATAGGAGACATAGCCGGTTGCTGTGGCATATGCCTGTAATCCCAGTGATTTGGGAAACTAAGGTAGGAGAATCATGAGTTTGGGGTTAGCCTGGGCAACTTAGTGAAACCCAGTTTCAAAAAATAAAGAGTTGGGAATGTTGGTCAATGGTAAAGCACCCTTGAGTTTAATCCCCAGTACCTAAATAAACTAATTAGTTAAAAGTAAAATAAAGATGATGAGACACACACATTATAAAGTGCATAAATCTCAATGAACTTTAACTTAGTGTATACCCATGTTGTCTGATCCTAGAATATTTCTAGCACCCTGGAAAGCTCCCTTATGTCCCTTCCTCATGAATATCTCCTTCCACAGAGGTAACAATATTCTTTCTATTGTCATTAATATTATATAACTATTTATATAGATGAGTTCTTGAACAGCATGTAAATGGAATTGTGCATATGTCCTTGTCTATGTTTGGCCTCTTTCTTTCAATAGGGTGTGTGAATGAAAAAAGCTTGTTAGGATTTTGATTACGACTGTGTTGACCATTTAGATCAATTGAGTGTTGACAAAACACAATTCATGGAGAAGGTATTTATATAGGTCTTCATTAATTTATTTCAGAAAGATTTTCTTTCATTAGATTTATTTTCACATATTTTTATGTTTTTGATGCTTCTATGTAAATATATTGCAAAATTGTATTTTTCTGTTGTTTGTTGCTAGTATACAGAAATTCAATTAATTTGGTATAAAGAGTTTGTATCCAGTGACCCTTTTTAATGCATTCAGTGAGTAGAATTGTACATTTTCTATATTTGTAGTCATATCTGTGAGGGTACAGTTTTCCTTCTTGTCTTTTTAACTTTTATTTCTGTGACTTGCTTTATTTCATTAGCTAGGCCTCTTGTACAATGTTGAAAAGAAGTGATGATAGGGGACATCACTCTCCTTTTCCCTAATTCAAAGGAAAACACACACTATTTCTCATAAATGTGATGTTAGCTGCAGGAATATTGATTTTTAGAAAAGTTTTCAGAAAAAGAATATAGGCAAACTTATTTGATCAGTGATCATATGAACTGGATTAAATCTGACTAGAAGAGTGATATAGCTGCTTTTTTTCTTGTTCATTTGAAATAATTCATTCTTAGATTGTAAAGAACAAAATACAGAACATGGAAAGTAAAAAAGAATGACTTATTTTGTGCTCTTTGGAGCATATATGGATTATTGAACAATAAGCTACAATTTAAGGAGATCACCAATCAAGTGGAGTGACTGAGGAGAAAGAGGAAATGAGCATACTAAGGGTTTTGCAAACCATCAGTGATGAGAAATTATTGAAAGAGTGGAGTAGGCTGGACATTGTGTGTCAGGTAGAAAAGGACATAAACTTGGGCACACCACAATGGTGAAAACAGGATGTAACGGTGAAAGTCACAATGAGTAAATTACACTCAATATAAGAAATGCTGTTATAATAATTAGAATTTTCTGATAATGGAAATAGCCCTGTCTCTGGAGTAAGGAGACATGGAATAATTGGTAATACTCCAGCACAGTCTGGGTGGTGTTAATGGGTTTCTGGCCATTGGCAAGAGGTGGTACTACTTGACTTCTTTACCTGGAAGGAAGTCATAGTAGACAACTTTTAGAATTGACTTAAATATTACAGCTGTGATTTTGTAGAAACCCTTTATAGGGAATACGTTCTCTCTCCCTTTAGCATTTGAAAGACGTGCCTGAAATCTGAATTCCAGAAATAGTTTTCAAAAATTAGTAGAGCTTCCACTGAATAGTTGACATTTGATCTGTAGGACCCAGAAAGATTCTAAGGAGATGTGTCCACATAAGGAAGTGATTACACATTTAATGACTGACTTAGAAAAATGAGAAAATAACCTTAATTTTGCTTCAATCATTTGCTCCTTCTATTGCTTCAAAAGTAGTATTATTCCCAAGAGCCTTTATTTACATTCCATGGTAGTATGATTATTTGAAGAAAGTTAAAAGTGGGAATCTAGACCCAGATCAATTGCTCATCTTAAAGCTCTGGTCTTATGACCAGAGTTACTGCATAAACTCTCAAAAATCTCACTTTCCCCTCTGCAAGATGAAGATGACTGTGGGTTATCTAAAGGACAGTTGAGGTGTTGAACGGGGGAAAAGTCTTGCAAAGCTCTTAGTCTGTTTCTTGCTCAGAGAATGGTCTGAGAAACTTAGGTGTCCCTGAGTTATCTAGTCTTGTAGAAAAAAAACTGGGGGGACAATCAGTACTCCAGGCATGTAGAACATAACCATACAGATTGAAAAGGTAGTCAAGAGAATAATAAAAGATTATAGAGCCATCTAGTAGTTTTCTTGGGATTGAGTGTTAGGAAAGTGCTGATTAATCTATGCTCCTCAGATGATAGCTGGATTGTGCATCTCCCTTTTTCTGTATCCTTCTCCTCATCTTTGCTGAAGCTGGGAATTTCCAAGCACATCTCCAATTGTGAAAAGAGGCAGGAACAGTCATCAGGAACTTTATGAGAACTTCCAATGGAACTCACATGCCTAATTTCCATATTGAAATTGAAGGAAAGGAAATCTTAAATGTAAATTCTGCTTGTAAATCATCAACAGGAGTATTTATATACTACAAAGTACTCATAGACTACATACAACCCCATAATACACAAACACAAGCATGCTGACTTAAACCAGGCTTTCATTCTGATGAGAGGAATAAAAGAAAAAGTGAAGGGAAATATATATTTTAAATTGATTGATGGTTGCTTTATAAACTGGGAGTCCTTACATTTTCCTACGTGGAGGTGAGAACTTCAGGGGCTTATAAAGGGTGGTGGGTATCAGTATGGACCCAGATTTGGTTTGCTTCTCTAATTCCTTATCCCACAGCAACTCAGTGAAATTGCCATGGCAAAAGGGAACCTAGCTGAATAAGTAGGGCAGTGTTTGGACAGAGTTCCTCTAGCATTACTGAGAGCTAGCATTACTCGGGAACACCAAGTTCCTCCCGCCCCACCAGCATGTGGCTGCCTATGGCTTCCTTACAATTTGTGGACTGATGGAGTTGGCGTGCTTGCTGTGAGGAGGTGGACATTATTACTGCAGAACTCTCTCTTCTCCCGCAATGTCTTTGCTGTTGACTAATGTTTCCTGTGGATGATTTCTGCACTAATGAGGGCTCATTTTACTCACCAGAGGTTTGCTAGATTTTAAGGATTCCAGAAAGCATTGCCATGGAGAAGCTGCTATGCTTGGCAGCCAAAGCACCTCTCCACCTCTGCCACTGCTTTCTGAGAAGAAATGTTTTGTTTTTATATCAAATGCTGAACGCTTCTCACTGGTGAACATTTGGTTTTGGACTTGGGTCCTGAAATGCAAATCTAAGTGGATTATAGGTAGAAAAACTGCCCTTCATCCTACCCTTTCACTGAGAGTTCTGAGTCTGGCTTTGTCCCACCAAGTGATGCCTTTAGAAAAAAAACTTACCGCACAGGGAACACTTGTGCTCTGTTACCGCATCTTTCTGAGCTTTGAAGAGTTAGGAATGTTTCAGCTGAGAATCATTAGGGTGTGGGGAAAATAACAGTTGTTAGAGTTAAGAAAATAACAAGAAGGGGCCATCTGTGGTGACAGACTGTAAAAAGTGAGTCCTTTAAGAGTTAGTTGTTGTCCAAATATCTCAAATGGCTTTAGGCTCTTGAGTACATGTGGTAGAAGTCTAGTTAACCTTTTGAGTTAATATAGCTTCAAAATGTGGGCAGTGTCAAGCTCTTTATCCTTTTCTGGTAATATTTTTCTTTAAATTTTCCATAGAAGAGGAAAGTCATATTTGCTTATTATTTTTCCAAGAAGTAATAAATTTTTTTTTATTTAGCACCTCTTCGCTTCCAGCTCTGAAGTACAGAGCACCATGCCTGAGACTGACCACTAGAGCAGGGGGGCAGCTGGCAGATGTTTGCCATCCTTCTTTCAGGACTGTTTTGGGGTGTGATCAGCCCATGTGAGTTCACTTCTCCTTGACTGTCTTTAACGTAGATATCATAATGTATGCACAGCAAAGTGAGCGTGCACAGCCTTAGAGAAGGCTAAGGTGAAAGGTCTAGATGACTGTGGATATGGACACAATCACCAACATCACAGGGCACTCATGAGGCCTTACTGACCTGCAGGTGCCCAGACATTAAGGAACTGTGTGACTATCATCCCTGGTATGGAGGACAAATCGACCCCAAAGGAGTGAGAGGTGGACTTTATGTGACACACATGTTTCAACCAGTCTGTAAACTTGGTCGAACAACCAAGAAGAGTTGTGGTCAAAGAGCAGGAAAGTGTGTCACAAAGGGCAGTAACTTGGGTGAGGATAAAAGGTAAATTTTAAATTTGGGTGTGATGATTTTCTTCCCACACTTTGACACTCAATGGATTCTCTTCCATATAGCAGTGATGGAAAAAATTTTAAATTTAGTATTGCATTTAGCAAGAGTGTGAGCCCTCTGTCCATTGCCTGGGGCCATGGATCCAACAGGGAGGACTACTATTGGGCAATGACTGTTCCACTTACATTCTGGAAGGATTTTTGTATTGTGTAAATCATCTCTTCATATAATTTTATAAATGGGTAGATAGAGTCATTTAGTTTTGTAGAGACTAGATTCTGCTTCTGAGGTAGAAAGTTCTAGCTAATAATTCTATTTGTGCGTGCTGAGATTACTTAAGGTGTTAAAGCACACAGCAACCATTTTGATACCTGAGGCACCCTTGTTTGGAAAAATTTAGAGTAGAAGCATATAGAAGTTTCTCGAGTTCAATTTTTAAGTCATTTAAAATGTTCATCAGTGTGACTGTTTGCTATTCAGATTAAAAACAAAACAAATAAAATGAAGCTTCAAGGGCCAATTCTTACATCTGAATGTAAGCCTAAGGAACCACAGTTGGTCTAACTGTGTCCTAAACTGAGCTTGAGATTCACATAGATACTTCAAATAGTCTATAGGCATTAGTGTAGTATCCTGAGATAAATAATCAATATATTATTTCTACTTTTAGGGAAATTTTTTCATGGAACTTTGGAGATTTTAGGATGGGTTTTGAAGAAATGAAAAGATAAACCATAGAGATAACGTCTAGTTTTGGAATCTCTTTTCAGATGAAGGCAATATCTCCCTATCCCTCTGTTCATTTTATTTTGTATTTTCATGGTCCATGAAGTAATTTCATGATAGCATATGTTTTTATGATAACATACATAGCTTCTCCTTTTCTCACTGTAATCTAGAACTGGATGTAAAGTTTGGTTTTATAACCAGACTCACCAGTTGTAGAATGCATATTAAATCCCTTTGCTTTCTTTTATATGGTCAATGTTTCCATTATTTTGCAATTTTTTTTTTATTGGTAACTTTTATGGTTGTCTTAAACCTAACACATGTATTGCCCTCAGCCCCTGGAAATGTTCGATGGGTCACTTGAGGACACAGGCAATGTTTTATTCCAGAGATCTGCTTTGATGTCCACATTTTCTTGATTTTTGCCACAGATTAAAATAGTCAGATACTAAAGACCAAACACAATAAATTACCAGGCAGTCATCTGGATACTAAAAATAATTTTTATTTCTCCTATTTCCTCTACTCTAACATTTTACTGAGATAATGTGACCTTGATGTGGTAGTTGGAACTGTATGGTTTTCATTTTAAATCTATGGTTCCTTAAACAAAACAATTGAATATCCTGAATAGTTTTGGAGATCAGTTTGAATGACAATATTAGGAAACTCAGATTTTTATCTAATCTTAATTCTTAAACGTGCCCCAGTGTCTTATTGGAAGGATATCTGGAGAGATTTGTAGGTAATATCCTCAAAATATCTGAGTTTGCATTTACCAAGAGAGAATTTTGGGTTCTTTTTCACACTGCAAGGAAAGTTCCCTTTGCATGCCGAAGGGACCTAGTGCTGAGGGAAAGTCAGCTCATTGTGTCTTCCCTGGGCTCACCTGTGTCTACCTGAGCTCATCTGTATCTTCCCTCAGAGAACTGAACTGGGGTGCTATTTCAGAGACTGGAGACCCTAAACCAATGCTAAGAGATCCGGAACCAGTTTCTTTCAAGAGTTGTTTCTTGGAAAATACAGTTAAGACATAGCTCAGTTGGGCTGTTTTGAGGCTCCAAAACACCAATACCTCCCCAAAAGAGGCCCGGGAGCCACAAAAGGAATGTCCTGAGAGCTGCTGTCAGATGAACTTGCCAGCCTGGGAACTCCCTGGAGAAACTCCCAGGTCCCAATTGTTGGTTTAAGACTTGGGGAAAGGGCACAAACTGTTGGGCTTTCATTGTACTAATCTTTCAGGAGAGAGTATAATTATCTCCTAAAATATCTGGAGGACTTGAGATGTCAAAATTCAGCTAGGAACTTGAGCCTCTTACAGGGTCCCTTGGGTTTTTGTTTGTGGATGATGCAGTGTTGTATAAAAGGCGTTTCCACAAAAGTTACTTATTTCTACTGAGGGAGACCTATGTTTCTCCTGTTTCTCTCTTCTTTTTAGCTGATTACAAAAGCCCTGTAAGGCTTCCCCTTCATGCTGGGCTGAGGCACATATTTTGTGTGTGTGAGTGTATGTGCATGTATGTGTGTGGGTGAGTGTGTGTGAGTGGAAGTGCATGTGTGTGTCATTGTGAGTGTGTATGAGTGTGTGTGTGTGTGTGTATTAGCATCTCTCAGAAGTCTCCAAAGTATACCTACTGCTGCCCTTCCTGGTCATCAGTTTCCAGAGTTTGCAGTGAGGGTTTTCATCGCAGGTAATCAAGAAACTCTCATTTACAGTCAGAATCAAACTGTTTGCTACGAGCACAGCTAACATAACAGCACACTGCTGGCAGGAGACAATCATCTCAATAGCTTTTAGGCTCAATATCTTTTAGGCTGCCAAAATGAAAATGCACAGTAAAACTGCTGTCCCAAGCAGAAACTTTCAACTTTTAGACCTAAACTATTTAACAGGGCACCTGTGCAATAAGAGCTGTATTAGGTAAGGTTGTTCCTGGTGATAAGTGACTTGGCTCTGTCATTTTGTAATTTCCTCTCTTTTTCTCTTCCATAAGTGGGTTCTTTTTTGTCTATAGCACAGCTGGGTACCCTTGGCCCCTCAGCCCGTTGGATTTCCTATTTCTAAGCTGTGGTCTTTGTGTTTTTCTGGACTGTTCTTTCTTCCTTGTGCTCAACCTTCATCGAAATGTTCCCTGCTGTAGAACTTGCCTTTAGTGTCTTGATAGATGGTTTGCTTTTCTACTAGGAATTTTATATAGACCAGGAATTTCTTCATGACCTGTTTGTTTATACTTGCCATGAAATATGAGGGTAGGTCATTTTTGAACGTATACAACTTTGCTTCATTTTAATGCCACTAGTGATTGCACAGAGAAATTAGATAATAGGCATGTAGGACTTAGCACTGGGAGGGTACTTAATATTATAACTTTATTAATTTATATTCATTGATCCATTTAATTGTTCAACAAAGTTTTATTGTTCATATGCTGTGTGAGAAAAGTAAAATTTGTTTGCAACTTTTGGTCTTTTTTTTTTTTTTTTTTTTTAAAGAGAAAATCCTTCTTTGAAGGATTCCATACTTAAGTCCTGTTGGATATTTATTTTTGAGAAGATAAACAGAAGAACTAAAAGAAAAAAAAAAACTGATGGAGAACCACAAGTACCATTAAAATAGTGTTGGGGATATTAGAGAAAACTTTCATTTACGTACCTTAAGTGAAAAAAGGATAAATGTGCCCCTTCTTCAATTTTATCTATTTGTGCTAAATGAGAGCATATATAAGCAATGAGCTGTTAAATATAGGAGCTTCCTCGTGTAATTTTCTACTGCATATGCTCACAATAGCACTTTTAAATTTAATGATACTATTAATTCCCAAACTCTATTTTCATATTTAAAATCACCTATTCTTCTGCAAGGTTAAAACCTGTCTTTCTGTGGAACAAAAATGTCCGAACTCTGCTTTGTTTTGCAAGGGAAAGATGACTTAAATGTTCCTGATGTCCTTTCTCTGGTTTCAAAGCTGCTCAAAGGGATTTTAATCCTAAAATTTCCAATTCAATTAAGTCTGAAGGTGCATACAGAGGATTGTTGGGCAAATTCTCCCTTCCCTCTCATCATCTACTTCACTCCTCCTTTCCATGGTCCTTGCTCCAAAAGACTGGGAATAGCCAGGTGAAGCAATTTGTTATATTCTCACAGACATTTTATTCTTTACTCTTTTAACCTTGTTGGGGTTCCTTTTATCTACCATTTGCTGAAGTTATCTTTGAAATGTTCAAAGACTGTGATGTCATTTCAACATAATGGAATACACCAATGCAGTATGTTTTATAAATGCCCTTAATAAGTATTCCGAAACGTCTTCCTTTGGAGATCTAGCCCAGTGCTCCAAAAATCCACATTAGTTACTGAATCAAAGCATTGTAGTGTGTGGCTCAGATGTCTTCCTGAGTCTTTCAGGGAGGACTCAGGTTCAGGAAAAGATGAGTAAAGGTACCATATGACATTGCACATGCCTATTGCTCTACTACCTGATTATTTGCAAATGCTGTCAAGTATTCTGGCTGATATTCAGTGTGTTGTTATCGCCATCTCTAGGTATGTTGCTTCTTGGCGAAATACTAGGATGTAGGACTACAACTTCAGGTCACAGTTGTGCATTTCATACACTGTGTGACCACACGTGGCACTCAGGGTGAGAGGGATGAGTGCTTTCTATGTGCCTTCCTCTCCTGGCAATAATATGGAAGGGGTGGCTCCTTCTTGGGGAGGCTGGTGGGATGAAAAAAATCTCAGAGGGAGATAGACATACTCAATTCCTATTGTATTTTCATTTGGAGAGTGCTTTTCAAGTTGGGAAAGTCAGAACCAAACATAAATCTTGCAGAAGATGATGGATAGTATCTAGTTTTGAAAATTGAGTTTAAGTTTATTGACTCCTTTAAAAGGAATTTATCAATACAATCCTAAAATGTATCAGTGTTCTTTGTGTTATCAAGAATGGGAAAAGTGGCAGTATAAGAAGTATGTACAAATATTTCTTGATTAGAACATAGAAAATGGTAGATTAGGGGTGAAAGGATAGCATGTGGGTTGACAGCTGAAGATACTTTACTTGCCAAAGTTAGGAGACTTTGTTCTGGAGGTGAACTGCTTACTGTTTTTCCTCCTGGGTTAAATCTTTCCAGTTTTCTCCTTTTCGGTTGCAGTGTTCCCTCAAGCTGGATGGTTATTTCAGTCTCCCAGGATCCTTGCTAGGAGCATTCCTTTCCTCCCCCAAACCTGTTTGCTTATTTTTTTTTAATTTATTTTTATTGTACACAAATGGGATACATACTGTTCCTCTGTTTGTACATGAAGTAAAGGCATACCATTTGTGTAGTCATACTTTTACATAGGATAATAGTGTTTGATTCATCCTGTTATTTTTTTCTTCCCCTCCACCCCTCCCACCCCTCTTTTCCCTCTATACAGTTCCTCTTTCCTCCATCTTACCTCTCTCACACCCCCCACCATGTGTCATCATCTGCTTATCAGCGAGATCATTCGTCCTTTGGATTTTTGAGATTGGCTTATCTCACTTAGCATGATATTCTCCAACTTCATCCATTTGCCTGCAAATGCCATAATTTTATTATTTTTTATGGCTGAGTAATTGTGTGTGTGTGTGTGTGTGTGTGTGTGTGTGTGTGTGTATATATATATATATCACAGTTTCTTTATCCATTCATCAATTGAGGGGCATCTAGGTTGGTTCCACAATCTGGCTATGGTGAATTGAGCAGATATGAACATTGATGTGGCTGCATCACTGTACTATGCTGATTTTAAGTCCTTTGGGTATAGGCCAAGGAGTGGGATAGCTGGGTCAAATGGTGGTTCCATTCCAAGTTTTCTAAGGAATTTCCACACTGCTTTCCAGAGCAGCTGCACTAATTTACAGCCCCACCAGCAATGTATGAGTGCATCTTTTTCCCCACATCCTCACCAACACCTATTGTTGCTTGTATTCTTGATAATCGCCATTCTAATTGGGGTAAGATGGAATCTTAGGGTAGTTTTGATTTGCATTTCTCTTATTACTAGAGATGTTGAACATTTTTTCATATATCTGTTGATTGTACATCTTCTGTGAAGTGTTTGTTCATTTCCTTAGCCCATTCGTTGATTGGATTATTTGTATTCTTGGTGTAGAGTTTTTTGAGTTCTTTATAGGTTCTGGAGATTAGTGCTCTATCTGAAGTATGAGTGGGAAAAATTTTCTCCCACTCTGTAGGCTCTCTCATCACATTACTGATAGTTTCCTTTGCTGAGAGAAAGCTTTTTAGTTTGAATCTATCCCAGTTATTGATTCTTGCTTTTATTTCTTGTGCTATGGGAGTCCTGTTGAGGAAGTCTGATCCTAAGCTGACATGTTGAAGATTTGGGCCTACTTTTTCTTCTATAAGATGCAGGGTCTCTGGTCTGATTCCAAGGTCCTTAATCCATTTTGAGTTGATTTTCATGCAGGATGAGAATAGGGGTTTAGTTTCATTCTGTTGCATATGGATTTCCAGTTTTTCCCAGCTTCATTTGTTGAAGAGTCTATCTTTTCTCCATTGCATATTTTTGGCCCCTTTGTCTAGTATGAGAAAATTGTATTTATTTGGGTTTGTTTCCATGTCCTCTATTCTGTACCATTGATCTACCTGTCTATTTTGGTACCAATACTATGCCGTTTTTGTTACTACTGCTTCATAGTGTAGTTGAAGTTCTGGTATTGCGATACCCCCTGTTTCGCTCTTTCTGCTAAGGATTGCTTTAGCTATTCTGGTTTTCTTATTCTTCCAGATGAATTTCATAATTGCTTGCTCTATTTCTGTAAGGTATGTCATTGGGATTTTAATTGGAATTGCATTGAATCTGTATAGCACTTTTGGTAGTATGATCATTTTGACAATATTAATTCTGCCTATCCAAGAACATGGGAGATCTTTCCATCTTCTAAAGTTTTCTTTAATTTCTTTCTTTAGTGTTCTGTAGTTCTCATGTAGAGGTCTTTCACCTCTTTTGTGAGATTGATTCCCAAGTATTTTATTTTTTTCAAGGCTATTGTGAATGAGGTAGTTTTCCTAATTTCTCTTTCTAAAGATTCATCACCTATGTATAAAAATGCATTAGATTTATGAGCATTGATTTTATATCCTGCTACTTTACTGAATTCACTTATGAGTTCTAAAAGTTTTCAGGTGAAATTTCCTGGTATGTAATCATGTCATCAGCAGATAGGGATAGTTTGAGTACTTCTTTTCCTATTCATATCCCTTTAATTTCTTTGGTCTGTCTAATTGCTCTGGCTAGAGTTTCAAGGATGATGTTGAATAGAAGTGGTGAAAGAGGGCATTCCTGCCTTGTTCCCGTTTTTAGGGTGAATGCTTTCAGTTTTTCACCATTTAGAATGATATTGGCCATGGGCTTAGCATAGATGGCCTTTACAATGTTAAGGAATGTTCCCACTATCCCTATTTTTTCTAGTGTTTTGAGCATGAATGGGTGCTGTATTTTATCAAATGTTTTTTCTGCATCTATTGAACTAATCATGTGATCTGTTTGCTTATTTTTAAAAGAAGTTTTATGCACTTGAGGGCAAATGCATATTGCTCCCCTACATTCCCCTGAGAAGGAAGAGATGCCAAAGGGGTTAATTCCTGCAAGGTTAAAGCCATCCTTTGCATTTGCCAAAACTGAGCTTGGGTCTCAGGTTCTGTTGGGGAGAATCATGGCTCCCTATGCAGTAGCACTTTCTATATCTGGTTCCCCTGCTGTCCTGGTTCCAAGTGCTTCTGTCTTCAAGGATTCCTCTGCTTTCTGGTTTGTCAATGGTTGACTGTTGTTTTTAGTGTTGGTCTACAATATTCTTTGAAGATGATGGTTTCTGTCTGTTACTCTGTTTTGTGCTATTATAACTAAGTGCTTGAGACTGGGTAATTTATTACAAACAAAATGTATTGCTCACAGTTCTGGAGTCTGGGAAGTCTTATATCAAGATGTTGACATATTTCAGGAGTCTTTTTGCTGTGTCAACCCAAGGTGGAAAGGCAAAGTCAGGGGTGAGGTGGGGGTATGGGACTGGAGAGACAAAAAGGGCCTAAACTCATCCTTTTTAAGGAAAGCTAAACACTGAATAGAAAGAGAATCCAAAGAACAGACACATATGTAGGTAATTGGAAATGCTGAAATGAATCTGTTAATAAGTGCAAAACTGGTCAATATCCGCAGGCCAAAATCTTTTCCACAGCAGGAACATCAATTACATCTCAAATGGACAAATTTCACTTGCATCTCTTTGGACAAGAGTCATCTGTTCTGTTATCAGATTTTTACAACTTACAGAGTTATAAAATAACTCAATGACAGTGAAAGAGAGACAACTGGAAGGTTGAGGCAGGACACTGAAGTAGTCCTTGTTCCAAAGTTTTTCACATTTTTTTCTGATACTTTATGAAGTTGCCACTCCACATTAATCTTTTGTCACCCCTCTGCTTCCCCAACCCTACCTGACATGATATTTAAGTGACTCTTTTCAAGGTTAACAATGAATCTTTTCAGAATGGCTTCTTTTGCTTAATAATATGCTATTAGTATCCCTCTGTGGCTTTTCATTATTGGTAATTCTTTGCCTTTTGGTACTGAATGATCTTGCACTGTATGCATGTACCATAGTTCATCATTGACCTACTGAAGGACATCCTGGTTGCTGCCAAGTTTTGGCAATTGTGAATAAAGTTGCTATAAACATGCTTGTTGGCATTTTTGTGTAGACTTAAGCTTTCAATTCTTGGGTGAAGACTGTGATTGCTGGATCACATGGTAAGGGTTTTTTTCTTTTTTTTTTTGGTACTGGGGATTGGCATGCGGTGCTTAACCACTGAGCCACATCCCCAGTCCTTTTTCCTTTTTCCTTTGAGATAGTATCATTAAGTTATTTAGGGCCTTGCTAAGTTGCTGAGGCTGGCTTTGAACTTGCAATTCTCTTGCCTCAGTCTCCTGAGTCTCTGTGCCTGGTTTATAGTATGAGTTTCTAAGACACTGCCAAACTGTCTTCGGAAGTGGCTGTATAATTTGGCATTCCCACCAACAGTGAATGAGAGTTCCTGTTGCTCCTTACCCTGGTCAGCATTTGGTGTTGTCAGTGTTCTAGATTTTGGCCAGTCTAATGGGTTCAAAATGGTACTTCACTGTTGTTTTAATTTGCAGTTCCCTGTTGACATATGATCTATTCATATGCTTATTTCTCATCTGTGTATCTTCTTTGGTGAGATGTCTGGCAAGATTTTTGGCTGACTTCTTTTTCCCTTGACTATAAAATTCTCACGCAGACTTAGTGCTTAGTCCTTAGTGCAGACTTAGACTTTCTAAGCAGTACTATGTGCACATAGCCACAGCAAAGGTCTTGTCTAGATATAATCTGAAGGTTGGAGACTAGTTTTTTTAAGTACTGGCTTCTGTTCTTTTCCCTGCTTTCCCCTCTCAATTTAATGCTGCCTGAAAGCAGTAAGAAACAATGATCTCAGGTGAAAGGCAATGCACTTCATCTGGTCTCTACCAGCAGCATTATATGACCTTTATGCAACTTTGTCAGCTCTTTCTTGTTAAAGCTGCCTCTTTGGAGCCTGCTCATCTTTGTTTCAGTGTGGGATTTGCACACAGTTGACTTTTCAGTTCTACAAGTTTCCAAATTACAGGAAGAAAGAGTATCCTTTATAGAGCTTGTAACTTTCTAATTCAGCTTGGAGACTAATTAGGTCCAGGATGAGTGTATTGCTTTCATAGTAAAAAAACATGAAAACACAACATTCTGATTTTTTCCTATCATTTCCCTTAATGCTTCAGTTTCACTCACCATATAGTATTCTAAGATTAAGCAGGGGAGAGTAAAATCATGCTTTTCCACCTCAAAGCAAGGATACTAGTTCTCCATCCTGTCTCCTTTTCATTGTCCTTCAGTAGTGTTCTAAGTCAGCACCTTTATTCTAGGTTTGGTCACATGCAGAGCCCAACTTCCAAATAAAAAATTCTGTATTAGTTAAGCTAGATTCAACTGAGAATAACAAGAAAATGTCAATTACTAGCAAGAAGATGAAAATTAGAAGCTCTGTGAAAGTCTGAGTGTTGTAATTTAGGGTTGAATTGGTGTCTTTGCTCACAAATTCCTCAGGGACTCAAGACCCTTCCTGCTCACTGAAAGACTGTCCCTAGGGTGTAGACCTTGTCTACACAGGCTCCAGCCATCACATCTATATCCCTAGGAGCTGAACAGTGGGAAGGATAAGGAAGAAAAGAGATGAAGGGTGAATGTCAGCCAGCATTTAACCAGACGTATGTGCCAGCTCTAAGGGAGGCTGAGAAAGGAGATGAGACAAGGTACTGGAAGGTACTTCTACCAGAGTGGCCTAGAAAATCAACACCAGTTAGTTTATACTCTTTCTATGGAAACTCCTTTCATATTACATTATTAAGATGACTTTTCAAATGGGTTTTTGATGTCACAGTGGAAGTTAATGTAGCTAGGAATTCAGATACCAACTTCATGGTCAGGGTTTTTGATGTTAACATTATGAAATTCACTACTTTTGTTTTTTCATTTTTCAACAACTTTTCTTGGCAGAGGCCCATTCCAAATAACCTGTCATAAAACTATTGCCTCCATTACATTGTTAGTTAATGTAAGAATTAGGGCTAGGACCTGGTTCTTTTGGTCCCTAAACTCTTTCCACTGTAATTAAAATGAATAAAATATGTAGAGACATAGACTTGAAGAATTGCATTTTCAAACTGGCAGACAAATCATGGAACATTGTTCTACAAGAAATTTATGCCAAATAAAAGGGAGTAGTAAGCTCAAATTTGAGAAAATTCAGTTGCACAAAGAAAACTAGGTTTCTTCACTGCAGGACTGTGCAGGGTCTTTAAATGTGCTGTGTACATTTTGAAACTTTAAGAAATATTTAACCATTGAATGCTTTATTTCACTTTATACCCCAATAATATCTCCCAGAAAAGTTTGTCATGGAATACAATTTGGGAAATGCTCAAAAATTTGAGGAGCAACTATGTCACAATGTTGGAGGCTTTGGAGTCTGCAATGAATAAAATAGCCCTGCATCCCAATAATATGCAACTAATTAGGGAAAGAAGCCATGGATACATGAAAGTGAAATTAAATTATATGAATTCATGTAACATTCAACAATTGTCTAATTAGTTCCTATTATATGACATTGATACTATGTTCCTAGCCCTGGGGACAATACTGAACAATGCAAATGAAATCCCTCTCCTAATATAGCTTACTTTTAAATGAATAATATTGCAACTCAAGATAATCCTCATTTTTGGTCAATACTTGTCAAATGAACAGTATTGTTCAAAATCTGTAACAGATAGCCTAGGTTCTGTCCAATTACTGTATGAGATTCATGAGTGACTTTACATGTTTATCAAACAATATCTGCAGACTGAATAAATAAATGCAAGTATAATTGTTAAGTTGGAGTTTGCATTATGTTTTGATATTAAATAGATGTTACTTAGATTGTTGAAGAAGCTATAGATTCATTTTAAGGGGGAGTTTGCTTAATAATGACACTTCTTGGGAAGTTAGAATAAACACTTTATTTTTGCTACTGGGTTATTTAGGGAAAAAAATAATTCTGCCCTCTTTTCCTCTGCCCTTTTTCCTAAAGAGAGTCTTGGAATACCAGGTTAAGCTTGGTGAAGCAGACCAGAATTGAATCTCTGAGTCTGAAATTGACTATGCAGGAGATTGACTCAAAGTAATAGGAAGCTGTGAGTGGACAACCAGATTCAAAGGTGTGTCAATGTGAAAAAAGTCAAATCTGTTGCCAAAAGAGAGCATGAGAGGGACCAACTAATGGGAACAAAACCTCAGTAGCAAACATGGTAAATGCAGAGGGGCAAGAATCAAGTTGGGTGTGTCATAGGAACATACATGATTTTTTTTCTCCAAGTGTGATGGATAGGTCTAGAGCTCTAATGTGGCCTGGTAAGAAGACCCAGGAGACTCAGACTGAGTGCCTGTTATGACCTTCTTAGTAGTGAGGAACTTGACAAATCACCTCTCTGCTCTAGATCTCAGGATTCTCCTCAGTAAAACCATTGCTTCCAGACTCTACGTTCTTTCTCAGGTTTAGAATTTGAGCTGGACCTGAAGAAAGGATATCATTTAGATGGTTAGGGAGGAAGGACATTCCAGTTAGAAACAGGTGAACAATGTTAAATTGGGAAAATTTAACATTTTGGGGGATCCTAAGAGTGGAAATGAAAAGTTTGCTTAGGAGGCAAAGCGGGAACGTATTTGGAATTTTGCTACAGCATTTTTTACAAGTGTTAGAAGTTATATAACTAAAGTTGTATTTTGCCCTGTGCCTAGTTAGAAGCTCTGATGAGTGTTAGCCAGCTGTGTAGACAGAGGAAAACAGTGATTTGGGAATGTATGTTGGGTGGTTATAGAAGCCTCTTTAGTTGACTAGCCCAGGGATAAGGTCTTGTTGGTCCAGTTAGGCCAAAAAGTGGGAGAACACTAAATATGGGGAAGCACTTTGGGAAAAACTTACATGGCAAGGCCAAAACCTGCCAGGTGATAGCATTAGTGTTAAGCTTTATCATTGAAGTCTCATTCCAATACCCTGCCTTGGTGCAAATGTTGCTTTTCTTTTTTATTTTACTGTTTGCTTACTACTATCTCCTGTTTTCCCTAAGCACTCAATCTTAAGAGGAAAACTCAGTCTCCAGAGGGCAAGAATCTGGTTCTATGCAGTCATCAGGCACAGTACAACTTCAGATATGAATGTCTGTGTGGAAATCAGTTCTTTCAGAAGGGACAGGAATGAATTTTATGCTTTATTGGCATAGTAGGCCACCCAAGTCTGTGTTTTCTCTGTCAGGGTCTTCTCTGTCAGGATTTGCAGGTCTAAAAGGTATCATGATTGATCCCATGGCTCATTTCTTTCTAAGCAATTGCAAAACACCACAAGGAAAAGAGAAAAAAGACCAGAGTCAGAATTTCTTTGTCTCAAAGGAGAGAACTAGGCATTCTGATTATTAAGGTTTATTGGTAGGCTAATTGGATGTTGCCAGGGCGATGCTGGATATTGGTATTTTCCTGGGGAAGTTGGCAGTGATGATGGGACATCCCCCCGACACTGGTATTGTGCAGGTTTGCTCTGCACCTAATGCCAATTAGGTGGGGTGACAGCTGCAGACCTGGTGTCACCATAACTAGCAGTTGGCACTAGTAGTAACTAGTAGAGGGAGTTATTCTCTCCTAACTCTAACTGGTTATTCTCCATTCTGTACTTACTCCATTTAGACCTTGCCATCCACCATAGAAATGCTTGATAATGTGTGTGCTTGATGGAGTTTGGTTCTGTGGCATGCTAACTTTTATTTTGGGAAGGCTGAATACAAAGGATATCCCCCATTTCTGTTAGTTTTTGGAAGACAGTGAATCACAAGTGCTCTGCTATCAAACACGAGTATTTACTAAGCATGTGACACATGTCAAGATATAGAGTGGATGCTGAGAGGAATCTGTATTGGGGAGCATTTGTTCTCAAACAAGGATCACAGTCAAGACTAAGGCATCAACAAAGAACAGTTTAGCATATAGCCCAGTGATAGTGTATGGTGGAGATTAAATGCTGCAGGGATTCAAAGAAGATATTAGGTGAAAGATTTAGGATTTGTGGAAGAGGTAGAATTGAAGGGTAGATATGGTTCAAACAGATCTTCTGTTTCCTTTTCTACCATGTGAGTCAGTGAATCTGTTCTTGTAACTACACATTCCTCGTAGCTAGAGAGGGTTGTGAAAATCCTCTTATGTTAGCATTAATAACAGTCAGATCAATTTCAAGGCCAAGATGCCTCTTTAATATTCAGAGTTTTTTTGACCAGGAAGGTCAGGAAGTAGATGAATTGACTTATGATATTCCTATATGAGTGTCAAAGGACACCTGCAGTCCAGTGATTGGGCATGAGGGGAGGGTACCTTAGTATTAATGCCCCTGATACTCCTAAATTACTTTCATGAGGAAGTTTAGGGTAGGGGGAAAGAGAATGGGGGTGGGGAGAGAATTGCAGTGCTGGAGATGAAACCCAGAGTCTCACACATACCAGGCAAGTGCTCTACCATTGAGCTACACCTCCTACCTGGAGAGTCTGTGTTGATATTGCATAGAAAATATCATGGTGCAATGCAAATGTGGGATCCATTTGCAGTTACAGTATTAGAAGAAGGCAATGCTTCTATTGCATCTTTAAAGCCACGGAGCTCAGTTATGCCTCTGAGCTGCAGCGAGACTGTAATGCAGACAACAGGCTCCAGGTGTGGAGCAGAGCGACGCTGCAGCACTTTGCAGCCTCCCAGGCTCAATCTGGAAACCTATAAATGATTTGTGAGAGTAATAAAGGTTCTGAAATAAGACCGTGCAGGAAAAGAACAATGCTGGAGAGCCACACAGAGGTTGACTACAGAGCATTGCAACTGTTCCCTTAATGGTGACCAAGTTTATTAACAATTGCTAAACTACGTGTAGTTAATTGTATATAATTTTGACTGGCAAATGTGAATTCAGTCATTCTGACAATTCCTTTTGTCTTCATAAAGCCCTGCAGTTTAAAGACACCCCCCCCCTTTATATTATTATGTGTAACTATATGGGCAGTTTAATAGTAGGCAAAACCAAATGATCAGCACTTCCAAATGGAACACATTTCTCTTTGGATATGTGACATATTTCACATCTCTAGCTGGGAGATATAATTCCAAAATTCTTGCTTGGCTGATGAGGTATAATTTTGAAACAGGAAGCAACACAGGCTTTAAAAAGTTCATTATATTAGTGATTTAAGAAGTTTTCTCAGGAAGGAAATGAATGAGGGGAGATTTTGTGATTCATTTGATAAAACAGTAGAACTGATGAAAATAGCTTTAAAGTGATAGAGTTTTCAGGAAGCAAAGCCCCAAAGCCAGGAGGCAGCACATCAAATGTTTAATGACATTGAAGTGCCAGTGATAATCAGTCAAGGAGTAGAGACTGACTTGAAATACTATCATCATTAAAAAAATATATATCTCTTGGTTGAAGATGGAAACTGCTGATAGGATGCCGAACATTCTGGATAATGAATACCACTCCAGGGATGGGGGAACTATTGCAAAGCAAGCTGCTGGAACAAAAGAAATTAAGGAATATTGAACCCCTTGGCTGAGATTGTTGTGCCTGGAGAGAGAGAGAGAGAGAGAGAGAGAGAGAGAGAGAGAGAGAGAGAGAGAGAGAGAGATATCACCCCAAATTGAAAAGAATGTTATCCTTCTAAGACACTGACTTCTTTCAGTTTTTAAAGTTGACTTTTTTCCCTACTCTGAGATAGATTTTAACCAGGGTCTTCTGAGGATTTAAAGTCAAACTAACAGAAATACATTCTACCCTGGACTATTCTTATGTTGTTTCATAATTGTCAGCATTAATACCAACATGTATTAATGAAACTAGTGTTCTGTTGTAGTGAATTTTTAGGTATGTGACTCTTGTTTAGGCCGCATCCATGCTTTTATTGTGTTTTGCCAGAAATGGCAAGCAGGTTTCAAATCTTATATCTGCACCAACTGATGGATGTTCTGTGTGGAGAAATTGTACAAGGGGGAAAGAAGGACTGTAATTGATTGGTGATGTCTGTTTTGACTTTGGAGGGGATGGTGGTAGACTGAGAGTCATGTTTTCACCATTAGACTTTAAGTTCTCAACTAGAAACCTTCAGTGGTATGACGATATTTGTTGAATTAAGTAGCTACTAACTTCTTCAGGGAATCATTGAGAGTATTGCTCAGGTATAGGTTGCTCAAACTACCTCTGAGGGAAATATTACTTTACTCAGTTTCTTTGCAAATTAATAACTGGAGAAAGACTTAATAAAATTGGCTCTCTGTATTCAAGGCACTCCAATTTTTCCTAGTAAAGGATAACATATTTCAAAAATAGAACATTCAAATAATGCATGGACTAAAAGGCAGATGAATATCTCATGGACAATATCAAAATCACAAAAACAAATGGTGGCAGGGCTGAAGCCACAGACCAACTGGAATCCAGGGCTGAAAGCATGTTCTGGTGACTGGAAGTTTGGTATCTTTGCACTGATGCTACTAAAATTTTTCCTCACAAGGTTTGGAAACATCAGGGCCCTGGTAGGGCTTCTACTTCTGTTATAGGAATGGGGAAAACCCTGCTTCTGACCAGCACCTTGGATTGAAGATTTTAGGCCCAATTCCAGTGGAGTGATCCAGTCCAGCCTTTTAGCTGAGAAACAAAGTAAGGTGCTGTTTAAGTGGGCATCTGCCACATTCCTAATGCCATTCCAAGATGATATAGCTCTTATCCACAAATACCAACTTATCTGAGAAAAAGTAACCCCCCAAAACTCCTGGATAGGAAGGGGTGAAGGAGAAGAGAAAGTAAGAAAAATCAACTTCTACACAAAAGTAAGCTTACAAATAAAAATCCCCCCAAAAAGATGAGAAAGAGAATATGATAATGGGGAGATGAAAAAGATCAATTAAACTCAGTTGAAATTGAAATAATAAATTTAAAGCTTAGCTTTCAAATACTCTTCAGTAATTTAGTTGCATCAAGGATCCTCAAATAGGTGTGTGAAGACATAGTAATATTTACGTTTCTTTATTTAAAGGAAAAATTATTAAATGAAACAAAGGTGAAATAATATTGAGCATTTATATAATAAAACAATATATCTTGGAAATGCAAATGTTGGTCACTGACCCAATGAAAGAGAATATTAGCAAATTGTATAAAGGAATTCTCCCAGAAAGCGTACTTTGAGGATATGGGTCAATAGTTAGAGATATAAAAGATAGGTTGATGGGCTTCAGAGGAAGGAGTTACAAGAAATAAAAGCAATATTGGAAAGCTAATGGCTAAGATTTTTCTGGAAATGAAAAGTAGTTTCTCAGATTAAATAAAAATAACAACAAATAAGTCTTTGTCTATACCCATTCTTGCTAGCTGAAGAATAAAGAAAAGTCTTAAAAAGTAAAAAAGTTGGGGATACAGCTCAGTTGGTAGAGTACTTGCCTCCACGTACAAGGCCCTGGGTTCAATCCCCAGCACCACAAAAAACAACACCAACAAAAAACTGGACACACAAAAAGTGTTAAGATAGAGATTTCACTCTGCCGTAAAAAGTAAAAAAGTTAATTATCAGAGAGCAAAGGCAGGTTTCTGACAACTAAATGAAATTAGACCAATGATAAAGATCTCATCCAGAGTAAACTGAAATAAAAACATCTATACAGTGTCAATGGAAAAATAATTGTGTGTGTGTGTGTGTGTGTGTGTGTGTGCACGCACGTGCGATACTGGAGATTGAATGCAAGACTTGAAACATGATAGACAAAAATAATTGTGAATTTAGGATTTTATACCCTAAATTGTATATAAAACAGAAAACTACGAATTTACTACTGATAAATGCACTTTAAAGAACCATTAAAGAACCGAAAGTACAGGTGAATCCGGAAATAAGTTTAAGGGTACAAACAACACTGGAAAACACGAAAAGGATAGCATGTCAGTAATTTTATTAACTGTTGACAATCAAAAAGATTTTAATTTGCACACAAAGATCATAGAAAGTAAACTCCATGTAGAAATGAGATGGCGATCTATGTAAAAAACAGTTCAAACATTTTAAAGATTTCGTTTTGCTCAGGAGGCTGATAAAGTATTGAACAACCTTACAATAGATAAAATAAAAACTATTTGGAATAACTCTAAAAGAATAGGTACAAGACTTTTATGTTTTTTAAGGACATAAAGTAATGTCTTGTTAAATGGAAAGTTATAAAATGTTCATGGATGAGGTAACTTAATATCTACATGTCAGCTCTATCAGTCTATAAACTAAATGTATTTCCAGGGGAAATAAAGACTGGAATTTTTTGACTGAGTCTTGACAAATTATATTAAAATTCATGTGGATAACTAAAATGTCCAGAATAACCAAATCATTTTGAAGAAGAATAAAAAAAGTACATTTCCCCTTCCTATCCAGGAGTTTTTGGGGGTTACTTTTTTCTCAGATAAGTTGGTATTTGTGGATAAGAGTTATATCATCTTGGAATGTCTAAATCTATTATAAAGCTATCATTACTTAAACAGGGTAGTATCTACCTATGGAGAAGCAGGTAGGCAAACTGAAGGAAACAGAGAAATCCAAATATCTAACATATAAAAACCACCTTGGTTTATGACAGAGGTGGTATTAGGTGGGAGTGTAGAACAGATGGGCTATTTAAAAAATGATGTTACTTATCCATTACAGAAAAGTTGAAGTAATTTCCTGTTTTAATGATTTATAAAAAGAATCCAGATGGATTAATGATCTCTAGGTTAAAAACAGAATTATAAGACTTTTAGGTGAAAATTGAGGAAAATATCTTTACAACCTTGGAAATAAGAAAAAGACTTAAGATTCTAAGAAACAAGCAAGGAAAATATTGCTAAACTTGACTTTACCAAAACATTTTTGTACAGCACAGCACCCATAAATTGAAAATGCAAGTCATAGACTATAAAAAGATAGAAACAACTGACAAAGGATTAATAGTTAGAATATATAATTCTCAGAAATTGATGAAAATAGAACCATTGATTTAATATAAACATGGGCAAAGAATATGAATACACAGTTCAAAAGAGTAAACCTGGGGGAACAATAAACAGAAAGTACCTAATTTCAATGGTGATCAAGGATATGCTAATCAAATAGCAAAATGAAATACCTTCTACATAATCTAAAGTTCCTCCATTCTTCTTCACTCCCCACCCCTGCCACACCCATTATATAATCATCATCCACTTATCAGGGAAAACATTTGGCCTTTGGTTTTTGGGATGGCTTATTTCACTTAGCATAATAGTCTCCAATTCCATCCATTTATTTGCAAATGTCATAATATTATTCTTCTTTATGGCTGAATAATATTCCATTGTGTATATATACCACCGTTTCTTTATTCATTTATCTGTTGAAGGGTATCTAGGTTGGTTCCACAATCTAGCTATTGTGAATTGAGCTGCTATAAACATTGATGTGGCTGCATTACTCTAGTATGCTAATTTTAAGTCCTTTGTGTATAAACTGAGGAGAGGGATAACTGGGTCAAAAGGTGAGTCAGTTCCAAGTTTTCTGAGGATTCTTCACACTGCTTTCCAGAGTGGCTGCACCAATTTGCAACTCCACCAGCAATGTAATGGAGGATCTTTAGATTATGCAGAAGGAAATGAGGTGGGGGGTATGAAAAATCGTGGAATGAGACAGACATCATTACCTTATGTACAGGTATGATTACACGAATGGTATGAATCTACATCGTGTACAACCATAGAAATGAAATGATGTACCCAATTTGTGTCCAATGAATCAAAATTCAGTCTGTAAAAAAATAAAAAATAAATAATTTAAAAAAAAATAAAATAACTTTTTGTAGGATTGGCAAACATTTAAAAAGTCAAACAATACCAAGTGTTGGCAAGAACATGAAGCAATGGAACGCCCTTATATTGCTAGAGGTAGTATAAATTACTCTAAATACTTTGATGAGAATTTTAGAAATAGCTTATAAAGTTTAGGATACATCTACCTATCAATTCTACTTTGGACTACAGGTAGTGCTGTATCTTTCTATATCTATCTATGTATCTATGTATCTATCTATCTATCATCTATCTATCCTTTATCTATCATATACCTAATCCATCCACTTTTGCACATATATTTAGAAGTATCTATAATTGTTTAAACTAAGGACCTGTTAGTAATCAGGAAATACTGGAAATAACCTACATATTCTTCCATGTGAGATAAAAAATAAACTATGGTACAAGAATACATGGGGATGCTATACTGTAATTGAATGAACCATAACCATTTTTATCAATATGGATACTAGAAAGGAATAGTAATATTGAGTGAAAGAGCAAGTTTCAGAGTGTTTTATATAGTATAACACTTTTAGCAGCATACTTATATTCTTAGTGTGCAGGGTTTGTTACTTTTTTTAAATATTTTAAGAAGATGGCAATAAATTAATTACTTTCTATATCTTTAATAGACCCTAAGTAGATAAATTATCTTACTCCCTTTTATATGCCTCAAGGTTTAGAGTGCACTTAGAAGGCATTATGAGATTGCATAACTGTCTCCTAAACTTGGAGAAGGAAACATCTGATTTACAATTTGCATTCACAACTGTTTCAAAGTACTTGAGCTATCATAAGTGTATAAATGAAGCAGACAACTCCCAAGAAATCCAAACTTCAATTTGCAATTTCTTATTCTAAAGTGATTGTTTTTAAAGTCCATGGCTCTTCACTTTCTTTAGAAATTGCCTCCACTTCCTTTTCAATTATTTTGCATTGGTTGATATTATTTTAGTCCTTTGTGGCATCATAGTGGTGATGATGGTCAGTGTGTTATTGTAACCCCTAGATGAACTGGGATGTGTGTATAGTTTGAAAGAATAAATATGAATATACAATATTTCCATACATGTAAATGAAATATAATAATATATTTGGGAAACAAAAAAATTATTTATCATTTTTGTAGTGAGCTACCTAAAGGAATTTTTGGCAAAAGTTTTTTGGTGGGTTGTGGCTTAAAAAGGGCTGAGAAGCACCCACAGTATGGGAACCATCAAGGGTGTGGAGTCAGAGGTTTAGGCTGAGTCCCAGCTCCACAGGGTAGAAGCTGTGGCCTGAGAAAAAAATGCTACATTTCTGAGCCTCAGTTTTCTCAGTGGCAAAATTGAGCGAGTAATGATTATTTTAATGATTTGTGTGAGGATTTACCAAGCAAATTTCTTAGGTCCATGGAAGGTACTCAAAATAAATTTTCTTTCCTTTTTTTAAAAAATTCTTTCTTTCAATCAAATAAATATTTAGCTGATTTGTGACATCTGGTTTGTAGCCCATCTGACACCAAGTTGGGCAAACAGACTGATTAAAACAAAGGTGATTTTGGAAGAAGGGAGCCATTGCATACTTTGTTTGGCCTCAGAGGTGGAGGAGGGAAGTGTTTCATTTTCCCTGGTTTGGACTGGGATGGCTTTTCTCCCTGCCAAGTCTTCTCAGCATGCCGAATGGATATGCCAAGTGTTGGGACAGATCCAGGTGGTAAGAGGCCAGTAAATTACAGCTCTCGGGAAGTACTTTAACTCTTACACATCACTGAGGGGCAATTTAGCACCGTCTGTCTCCTCTCAATGTTGTGCAAGATAGTCACAGAGTTTGTAGTCTGGGAGTAGACTGGCCGGTAATTCTCTGCTCTGTTGATGACTTTAATATACAGAAACCTTTAAAGACCCTCATTGTCACAAGTGGGATATTAAAAAAATTCCAGGACAAACCCGGTTCTTTAGCAGAAAGGATGGGCTTTACCAATGAACAGAGTAGGTAGTTACCTCTGTGGGACTGTATGCAAGATGACTGAGGGGCTCCCCTACTTGAACATAAAACACTCTCAGAAATTTCTTTTCTTCTGGAGAGTCACTTTCTTTCTGTTAAAAATAATGGGGTGGAAAATGTAGATTGGGGTCTCTGAACACCTATTTTAAATTCTTCCTTCTGTGCCTCGTTATGCTTCAAAAGTCAGAAAACCATTTATTTCCCAGACTTTTTGCAGTAGGGATTTGGACATAATTTTGGTTCCACCAACTGGGTGCACTTGAAGGAGGTTAAATTAAAAAATTCAGATGGGAAGGATGAATGGTGGAGTGCAGGTGTTCCAGATTCATTCCACTGGTGAGTCAGTGTGCTGTGGTGTTCTGGGCAGTCAGACTCAGCCTAAACCCTATACCTTAGGTCTTCCATTCATTCTGTAAGTGCCCAGTCACCTGTTGTTTTAGTCAGCTTTTTCATCACTGAAACCAAAAGACCCAACAAGAACAATGTAGGAAAAAAAGGGTATGATGGAGGGAAGAAGCTCAGGACATGGCGCCCAGGAAGCAGAGAGAGAGCGTTCCACTCACCAGTGACAAAACATAATTACTAGTTAATCCATATCAGTGAATGGATCCACCGATTAGGTTCCAACTCTCACAATCTAATTATTTCACCACTGAACATACTTTCCCCCCCACATTTTTTCTTGGTGCATTATAGCTGTATATATTGATGGGATTTGTTGTTACATATTTGAACATGCACACAATATAACAATATAATTTGGCTATCACAACCTTCTACTAAAAGTAGTTCTGCATGGAAACTTGCCCAACAGTTCTGTTCAGCCTTGGACTGTGTTGATTTTGTTATTATTCATTGTGTCCAAAGATTATTGTTTCAAAATATCTTAGGGGGCTGGGGAGATAGCTCAGTTGGTAGAGTGCTTGCCTTATAAGCACAAGGCCCTGGGTTCGATCCCCAGCACCCCCCAACAAAAAAAAAATCTTAGATAACCCACTTCAATTTTACCTTTATGAACTTCTCCTTGTCTCAACCTCTTTGAATGTGCTCACAGTTTACCATGGCATGCATATTCCTACCTAACGCTCTGCTATTCCAAATAAATGTCATTTTTCTTTGGAGAATCTCTCTGGTTGTTATTCAGGTTAACTCTGTTTTGCTTATGTGAAAACTCAGGGTACTGGGGTCTCCTTAGCCTAATGACCTCCCTGTATGTGAGTGTGTGTGTGTGTGTGTGTGTGCGTGTGTGTGTGTGTGTGTATGACTAGTTGTGGGTCCTTGAATACTTTTTTTCTCTCTGTGCTTCAGTTTCTGATAACATAGGAGCAAGACTAAATATCTTCCATGTGAGAAATAAATAACATAGAAATTTCTTAAAAGTGTCTTCTATATAGCAGGAATACACAGAAGCTGTAATCACAAATAAATACACATAATGTATGTGTGGTTATAGAAGGTGAAGACCTGAAAGAACACCAGAATGAGCAAGTGTGTGTGTGTGTGTGTGTGTGTGTGTGTGTGTGTGAGAGAGAGAGAGAGAGAGAGAGAGAGAGAGAGAGAGAGAGAGAGAGAGAGAAAGAGTGATTAGTGATTATATAGGGGGTCAGGGACAATTAGCAGGAAAGGGACAAAACAAGAGCTGCATGGCAAAGGCCCTGAGAGTTCCTTTTCTCCTTTTCATGTTTAAATACAAGGGATGGAATTGGAGAATATCATGCTAAGTGAAATAAGCCAAACCCAAAACACCAAAGGCCGAATGTTTTCCCTGATGATGATATATAATGGGGGTGGGGGGATGGGGGCTGAGAGAAAATGGAGGAACTTTAGATTACATAGAGGGAAATGAGTGGCAGTGGGGGCGATGAAAAATGGTGGACTGAGACAGACATCATGACCCTATGTACATGTATGATTACCCAAATGGTATGAATCTACATCGTGCACAACCATAGAGACGAAAAGATGTATCCCATTTGAGTACAATGAATCAAAATGCAGTTTGTGAAAATGAATAATTAAAAAAAAAAAAAAAAACCAAGGGATCCAGGTTACTTCCCCTTTTCCCTCACTATTAGAAAGAAAGTAAACAAGTCTATTCTGTACAATATGCATGTGCCTGAACTATTTTCTGCCTGCCTTGGCTTAATGGATTTTACATGTGTTGTTTGTCATTGTTTCAATCCAGCACAGCTGGTTTGGCAATCTAAGGAACATTACCACTTTGGACGCATACCAACCCTAAAGTACTCTTTGGTTAAGCCACTCCAGAAATTTTGTAAGAAGTATTTTCTGACAATTCAAGGGAGCTGTGGGCCTTCGGAATATGGGAACAAATATTACCCAGAATGCCATTTTCTAATTGCCAAAATTCAGTTTTCATAATACCAAGGGATTTTAGATGTGGATGCCTCTATGGGCAGTGATTTAGGGGTTCTCAATCTTTTATTGGCTTTCACAGTATTCACCTGTGGTACCATCCTACCAATAGCATCTCTTCTGGTTGAGATTCACTGATTTAAAGCAGCAACCTTTTATTTTTACCTTTTTTGGTGCTGGGAGTCAAGCTGAGGGCTTCACATCTTCTAAATAAGTGCTTCAATAAGGACTGTAACCGTGTATTGTTTATACTGCCTGCCTGCACACGCCAAATAAACATGCCCTCTACCTCTGAGGTACAGCCCCCGTCCACAACAACCTTTCTAAATGTATGAGTACCCTAAAGATTTGAGTAGTTTTTCCAAAGTTACGAATCTCAAATGGGAATAGAGTTAGACCAAGAGTTTAGAGGTCCTAGTGAGGTCAGAATTAAAGACAGGCAGTTAGTGTAGATAGAAGTTCAGGATGGAGGCTGGTTTGGACTCAGGAAGTTGGAGACCAATCCTGGAAGACTGGAATGTCAAGGTCTCCAGAGTCCTTTCTTCTTTTTTTTTAATTAAAAAATTTTTTTTAAAAATTGTAAACAAATGGGATACATGTTGTTTCTCTGTTTGTACATGGAGTCAAGGCATACCATTTGTGTAATCATAAATTTACACAGGGTAATTTTGTTTGATTCATTCTGTTATTTATTTTCCTTCCCCCCACCACTCCCTTCCCTCTATACAGTCCTACCTTCCTCCATTCTTGCCACCCTCCTTAACCCCAACCCTAAACCTAACCCTAACGCTAACCCCTCCCTCTCCCCATTATATGTCATCATCCGCTTATCAGCGAGATCATTCGTCCTTTAGTTATTTGAGATTGACTTATCTCACTTAGCGTGATATTCTCCAATTTCATTCATTTGTCTGCAAATGCCATAATTTTATCATTCTTTATGGCTGAGTAATATTCCATTGTATATATATGCCACAGTTTCTTTATCCATTCATCAACTGAAGGACATCTAGGTTGGTTCCACAATCTGGCTATGGTGAATTGAGCAGATATGAACATTGATGTGGCTATATCTCTGTAGTATGCTGATTTTAAGTCCTTTGGGTATAGGCCAAGGAGTGGGATAGCTGGGTCAAATGGTGGTTCCATTCCAAGCTTTCTGAGGAATCTCCATACTGCTTTTCAGAGTGGTTGCACTAATTTGCAACCCCACCAGCAATGTATGAGTGTACCTTTTTCCCCACATCCTTTCCAACACCTATTGTTGCTTGTGTTCTTGATAATTGCCATTCTAATTGGTGTGAGATGGAATCTTAAGGTGGTTTTGATTTGCATTTCTCTTATTACTAGAGATATTGAACATTTTTCATGTATCTGTTGATTGCTTGTACATCTTCTTCTGTGAAGTGTCTTCATTTCCTTAGCCCATTTGTTGATTGGATTATTTGTATTCTTGGTGTAGAGTTTTTTGAGTTCTTTATATATTCTGAAAATTAGCACTCTATCTGAAGTATGAGTGGCAAAGATATTCTCCCACTCTGTAGGCTCTCTCATCACATTACTGATAGTTTTCTTTGCTGAGAGAAAGCTTTTTAGTTTGAATCTATCCCAGTTATTGATTCTTGCTTTTATTTCTTGAGCTATGGGAGTCCTGTTAAGGAAGTCTGATCCTAAGCCAACAAGTTGAAGGTTTGTACCTACTTTTTCTCCTATAAGATGAAGGGTCTCTGGTCTGATTCCAAGGTCCTTGATCCATTTTGAGTTGATTTTTGTGCAGGGTGAGAGATAGGGGTTTAATTTCATTCTGTTGTATATGGTTTTCCAGTTTTCCGAGCACCATTTGTTGAAGAGACTATCTTTTCTCCATTGCATATTTTTGGCCCCTTTGTCTAGTATGAGAAAATTGTATTTATTTGGGTTTGTGTCTGTGTCCTCTATTCTGTACCATTGATCTACCTGTCTATTTTGGTACCAATACCATGCCGTTTTTGTTACTATTGCTTTGTAATAGAGTTGAAGATCTGGTATTGCGATACCCCCTGCTTCACTCTTTCTACTGAGGGTTACTTTAGCTATTCTGGATTTCTTATTCTTCCAGATGAATTTCATAATTGCTTGCTCTATTTCTGTAAGGTACATCATTGGGATTTTAATTGGAATTGCATTGAATCTGTATAGCACTTTTGGTAGTATGGCCATTTTGACAATATTAATTTTGCCTATCCAAGAACATGGGAGATCTTTCCATCTTCTAAGGTTTTCTTTAATTTCTTTCTTTAGTGTTCTGTAGTTCTCATTGTAGAGGTCTTTCACCTCTTTTGTGAGATTGATACCCAAGTATTTTATTTTTGTCGATGCTATTGTGAATGGGATAGTTTTCCTAACTTCTCTTTCTGAAGATTCATCACTTATGTATAAAAATGCATTGGATTCATGAGCATTGATCTTGTAACCTGCTACTTTACTGAATTCACTTATGAGTAAAAGTTTTCTGGTGGAATTACCAGGTTCCTCTAAATATATAATCATGTCATCAGCAAATAGGGAGAGTTTGAGTTCTTCTTTTCCTATTCATATCCCTTTAATTTCTTTGATTTGTCTAATTGCTCTGGCTAGAGTTTCAAGGATGATGTTGAATAGAAGTGGTGAAAGAGGGCATCCCTGCCTTGTTCCCGTTTTTAAGGGGAATGCTTTCAGTTCTTCACCATTTAGAATGATATTGGCCATGGACTTAGTGTAGATGGCCTTTACAATGTTAAGGAATGTTACCACTATCCCAGTTTTTTCTAGTGTTTCGAGCATGAAGGGATGCTGTATTTTATCGAATGCTTTTTCTGCATCTATCGAAATATCATGTGATTCTTAACTTTAAGTCTGTTGATATGGTGAATGACTTTTATTGATTTCCGGATGTTGAACCAAGCTTGCATCCCTGGGATAAAACCCACTTGATCGTGGTGCACTATCTTTTTAATATATTTTTGTATATGATTTGCTAAAATTTTGTTGAGAATTTTTGCGTCGATGTTCATTAAGGATATTGGTCTGAAATTTTCTTTCCTTGATGTGTCTCTGTCTGGTTTAGGTATCAGGGTGATATTGGCTTCATAGAATGAGTTTGGGAGGGTTCCCTCCTCTTCTATTTCATGGAATAGTTTGCGGAGTATTGGAATGAGCTCTTCTTTAAAGGTTTTGTAGAACTCGGTTGAGAACCCATCTGGTCTCGGACTTTTCTTTGTTGGTAGGCTCTTGATGACCTCTTCTATTTCATTGCTTGAAATTGATTTATTTAAGTTGTGTATATCCTCCTCGTTCAGTTTAGGTAAATCGTATGTCTTTAGAAACTTGTTGATGTCTTCGAGGTTTTCTGTTTTGTTGGAGTATAGATTTTCAAAATAGCTTCTAATTATGTTTTGTATTTCACTCCTGTCTGTTGTGATATTTCCTTGTTCATTCCGAATTTTAGTAATTTGAGTTTTCTCCCTCTTTCTCATTGTTAGTGTGGCTAAAGGTTCATCAATTTTGTTTATTTTTTCAAAGAACCAACTATTTATTTTGTTAATTTTTCAGATTGTTTCTTTTGTTTCAATTTCATTGATTTTGGCTCTGATTTTAACTATTTCCTGTCTTCTACTACTTTTGGTGTTGGTCTGCTCTTCTTTTACTAGGGCTTTGAGCTGTAGTGTTAAGTCATTTATTTGTTGATTTCTACTTCTTTTGTTGAATGCGCCCCATGAAATAAATCTTCCTCTAAGTACTGCTTTCACAGTGTCCCAGAGATTTTGATATGATGTGTCTTTGTTCTCGTTTACTTCTAAGAATTTTTTTTATTTCCCTCTTGATGTCTTCTGTTATCCATTCATCATATAATAGCGTATTATTTAATCTCCAGGTATTGGAGAAGTTTCTGTTTTTTATTCTGTCATTTATTTCTAATTTCAATCCATTATGATCTGATAGAATACAAGGTAGTGTCTCTATCTTCTTGTATTTGCTAACAGTAGATTTGTGGCATAAAATATGATCTATTTTAGAGAAGGATCCATGTGCTGCTGAGAAGAAAGTGTATTCATTCTTTGTTGGATGATATATTCTATATATGTCTGTTAAGTCTAAATTGTTGATTGTGTTATTGAGATTTATGGTTTCTTTATTCAATTTTTGTTTGGAAGATCTATCCAGTGGTGAGAGAGGTGTGTTAAAATCACCTAGTATTATTGTGTTGTGGTCTATTTGATTTCTGGAATTTAGAAGGATTTGTTTGATGTACATGGATGAGCCAATGTTCGGGGTATAGTTATTTATGATAGTTATCTTGCTGATTTATGCTTCCCTTAAGCAGTATGAAATGTCCTTCTTTATCCCTTCTGACTTGTTTTGGCTTGAAGTCTATCGCGTTCCCTCTGCCCGCAGAGAGAGACACGACAAACGTCTGAAGCTTTGGAAGTTTATTATGCACAGTCCCTCTCCTACACTTCACTCCTCTACCGCTTAACTCTCGCCTGCTTCGGCCGCTCCGCTTCTCCCACTCGGCTCTCGCCCTCGCTCCCACTCTTCTTCCTCGCTTCTACTACTCTTCCCAGGAAGTTGCCAAGCTTATATACACTTCAACCAATCAAGGGAGAGTACACGAGGTAAACGGCGAACAGCTGTAGGTATAGAATAGGCACACGAGAGAGGCATGCACTAATCACATTGTTAACTAGCTAATACTGTATAGCCAACTGCTTTTGGCTCAGCGCCAGGTGCCATCTTGACCGTGCCCAAGGCTGGGAGTCCCGGGTACCCCGACAGTTCCCCCTTCTTTATTATAAATTTAAGGCTCAGGACCGTGTCTGTCTTAGGTTGAGTGGTCAGCATATGTCCTTACCCGTCATCAGAGTCTGCAGAGCATGCTGCAGCTCCTGTCTTAGGTTGGTACATAGCCACCTCCTTCATTACCCGTCTCTGACTACCGGTCCAGCATCGAGAGCCATACTTGTGGGGAGCTGCCGGCCTTTAGGGCGGTCATGGCCTGATGAAAGATAATCCGATCTCTCTGTTGGCTGTCTTGTAGGTGCATGCCAAAACAAATGAAGAGAAGGGAGCCAAGACAGAGGAGCACTATCATAGCTCCTAAGCCTGCCCATTGTTTGACAAAGCCATAAATAGAAAAAACTATTTAGCCATATTAGATACAGAAACAATATGCACCCTGGTAGAATTAGCTTTGACAATTTCAGTTCTCGGTTTTGAAATAAGACCATCAAATTGATAAAATAGGCTGACAATTTTCTAGATAACCCAGCCGCGGTGCTGGAATTATCATATACAATAGGGGTAACACAAACAGTTCTTAAGGAATAAACGCATCCCAGTCCTAAAAGTTCTTGCAAGATATCCACTTGTTCTTGTAGTAAGTCCATTCTTTGATTTACAAGAGGTAAGCCTGCTGTTAGATGCTGATTTAGGGTCTCTTTAGTCTGTAAGGCTGCAGCTGTATTTTCGGCCAAGTGATTGACTGCTGTTGCTGTAGGTATGGCAGTTGCTAGTGCTGCTGTTGCAGAAACCACTATTGCAGTGACCATAGGCGCTGTGATGCCAGATTCTCTCCTGTTTCTTGATAGTAACACTGGCAATTCCGTATCTGTAACAGAGACTGGGACTGGTAGGAAGGTAGGAACACACATTAAGACTGCCCGTGAGAACCTAGAAGCATTCCAACATTGAGAGAGATTGAGAGAAACATCTTTTTTGTTTGTTAGCAGAAACATAAAAGGGGAAAAAACACAAACTGGCGTATGTGGAAACATAATATTTCTGGTCCTCCTAAAAGAGCAAAGAAAGGTTGTAAGTTAGTATATCCTGAGGTCGAAATGAAGAGTAGCCAACTGTCAGAAGGATTGACACGTCTCATGCCTAAATGAACATCATTATTTGTAAAATTATCATTAAATATGGGAGGGAATAAAGAGGAGGTATTAGTTAAAGGCAGAGGATATGGCCAAGCTCTAACTATAGCCCATAAGTTCCGAGTCTGGCTATCCAGTTGTGTCCTTATTGTTGTCATTCTCATGTTGTATTGTTCTGGTCAGTCTCTCGGGAATCCAGACCGGAGTTTGTTGATCCTGTGGAAAGACACAAACAGATCCTCGGACCCAACATAAAACGGGATCCGGACCTTTCCATGCTCCAGTTAACACGTCCTTCCATCGCACCCAATGCTGTGGAGAAAAAATTTAGAATAAAAAGAGCTAGATTTAATTTATCTTTGGGGGATCTAAAGGAGACCCCTATTCCCCCTTTTTGTTTTATTAAACAATTTTTTAGGGTAAAGTGGGTTCTTTCTACAATACCTTGACCTTGTGGATTATAAGGAATTCCGGTAATTAATTGTATATTTAATGTGTCTGCAAACTGTTTGAAACTTTTAGATGTTTAGGCAGGTCCATTGTCTGTCTTAATGATTTTTGGAATGCCCCAACAGGCAAAGGCTTGTAAACAATGTTGAATGACATTGGAAACCTTTTCTCCAGATAATGCAGAAGCCATAATAACTCCTGAATTGGTATCAGTAGACACATGTACATATCTGAGATTACGAAATTCTAATATATGAGTTACATCCATTTGCCATATATGATTTGGCAAAAGACCTCAGGGATTAACTCCAATTGACTGTACTTGGATAAGGGGTGCACAGTGTTGACAGTTTTTGACTATCTGTCGAGCAAGGTGTTTTGGGATTTGAAATTTTCTTACTAAGGTAGTAGAATTAACATGAAATTTGTCATGGAAAAGTTTTGATTGTTCTTCCACAGAAAACACAAAGGAAGATCTAGTAGCCAAATCTACAATAGTGTTTCCTTTAGATAAAGGTCCTGGCAAATTAGTGTGGGCCCTGATATGTCCCACATAGAAAGGTTCACAACGTTGAAGGATTATTTTTTGTAGACTAGAAAAATAAGGAGCAATAGTAGAGTGTGGAGAGATATAAGGTACTGTTTCCAAAACAGATAAAGAGTTGACAATATAATAGCTGTCTGTTAATAGGTTAAAAGGCACATTATTTAATAATTTGAAAGCCATAGTTACTGCAGCCAATTCGATAACTTGAGCGGAGTGGGGTTGAATAATGAGAGTATAGACTTTGTCATTGATGAGAACAGCCCCAACTCCATTTTTAGATCCATCAGTAAAAATGGTTGTACAATTTTTTATAGGATTAGATCTGGTGACTTTAGGAAAAATGATGGGAGTATTTTTACAGAATTGGATCCAAGGATGTTTGGGGTAATGATTATCAAAAGTTGCAGTAGTGGTACAGTAGAGTACAGTTCAATCTGAATCATTATTTATTAGCCATGATAGTTGATTAACAGTATATGGAGTAACAATGGTTGTTGGTTGTACACCAAAGGTGGTGATACATGTTTCTATGCCTTTGAATACTAGCTGAGCCATAGTGGTAGGATAGGACTGTAACAATTTTGTAGGAGAACTAGAGAGATGAATGCTTTGTAGTGGACCACCTGGCCATAAAACACCTGAGGGGTTATGACTCTCAGGAAAAATAATCAACATTAATGGCTGTGACGGATCACAGCAAACTATCTGACAAGATTGTAACCATTCTTGAACCAATTGTATAGCCCCTTTTGTTTTAGGGGTCAGACTTCTACTAGAATTTAAATCAGGGTCACCTTTAAGGATGTCAAATAAAGGCTTTAACTCTCCTGTAGATAATTTTAAATAAGGTCTGATCCAATTGACATCTCCTAATAATTTTTGATAATCATTTAGGGTTTTTAATTGGTCTGTTCTGATAGTAAGCTTTAAAGGTTGGACTGTAGTAGCAGACAGTTTTGTTCCTAGATAATGTTGTAGTTCTCCTGTTTGTAATTTTTCTGGTGCTATGGTTAATCCCTAAAAACTTAATTTTTCAGTCATGAACTGTAATGCCTGTGTTAGAATGTCTCTATCTTTATGACATATTAATATGTCATCTATATAATGATAGATAAGCAATTCCCGAAAGTTATTTTGAGTGGTTTTTAAAGCTTTATCTACATATATTTGGCACATTGTAGGGCTATTGGCCATGCCCTGAGGCAACACTATCCATTCAAATCTTTGATTGGGTTGGGAATGATTTATGGCAGGCAGAGTGAAAGCAAATCTCCAACAATCCTTTCTATGGAGGGGAATGGAGAAAAAACAGTCCTTTAAGTCTAATATAATGGTGGGCCAGTGTTTAGGTAAAGCTGAGACTAATGGTAACCCACATTGGATAGGTCCCATAGGGTACATTTGATTATTAATGGCCCAAAGATCATGTAATAACCTCCATTTTCCTGATTTTTTCTTAATGACAAATATTGGAGTATTCCAGGAAGAGGTAGAGGGTTGCAGGTGACCCGCATTAAGTTGCTCCCGTACTAATTCATGAGCAGTCTCTAGTTTTTCCTTAGTGAGGGGCCACTGTGGTACCCAACAAAGCTTATCACTCAGGAAAGCGATGTTTTATCCTGTGGAAACACACAAACCGAGCCTTGGCTCTAGTAAAGCGCAGGGTAAAGAAAAATTTAGACTCTATAACATAGTACAATACTCTAACAGTTGCTTAACCATAATTGTATAAACCCCTATTTTTAAGACTAATTGTTCTAAAGAATAAAACTTAATAGACACAAATTTAAGAGTAAATTAGTGTTTCCAAGAAATCCTTGTTATTTTACCATGTCATTTACCATATAAATTAAACTTTGGTTTATATTAGAACATTAGTAATTCACCTTAGGAAAAACCTTAAATAGCTTTAAATGTTTCACATACATATAACCATCTTAGTTACATGCAAACTTGTTGAAACTTGCCCTTTACTTACCTAGACTTTCTTAGCATCACACAAGCACTTTCTTACCCAAAAACATTTCTTTTTCCCTTTTATTAAATATATTTCCATACCCAGAACCTTTTATTTTCTCTTTCCTATTTGTTGACCCCTTTTTGTTCACACTCTGAAACAACTCTTATGAATTTCTGAATTTAGATAAATTACTTTATTTTAACAAGATTAAATATTTTGTTATTTATAGTACTCTAATTGAAACACAGTTGAAACTTTTGGGACCCTTTGTATATAGAATTGCACTTGTTAGGACATAACTCTTAGTAACCTTGTTTTTAGTGATGACACAAAACAATTTTCTGTACAAACACATTTGAGTAATCCCATGCATGTCAATTCTAATTCACTTATTTTCTTAAAAGAAAAACCAAGATATTAGACAAGTGTCCTGAACAGTATTTGTTGTCTCTTTCCTGTTGAAGAAAAGTCCTAGAAACAATTGATATTAGACATTTTATTAACATCAACATTATATTAATTTGACCACCTAGAGACTTGCAATTTATTTTCAAGACATTTTACTTCTATTCGTTTACCCAATTTAAATCGAACCTTTTTAAATCATGTGAACCAAAAGTATCTGGATCCATTTTTAAATTTTAATTTTAGGAGCGCTCAGTTTTGATACAGACAAAACATGACATCAGACAGCACGACACACACATAACACAAAATCAAAGGCCTTGAAATTTTATAGGTGAATCTCCATTGCAATGTAACAGATGTTCAAAAACTCTAGTTGAATAAAAAAATAGAACTGATCAAAAAAATCGTGAGCTCAAAAAAAAATATGTAGAATTCAGAAAAAACAAGAGTCCTGGGAAAATGTTACGGCCGTTAATTACTTTAGTAAAGCACCATAAAATTTATTTTTGTTGGAGTTCAGGTAAAACTTTTTGCTCTTTTTTTTTTTTTTTTTTTTTTTTTTTTTCCCTTTTCTTGGGTTTGAGACCGGTCTCCTACTGAGCCTTCAAGCTTTCTCTATTTACATTTCAATGTAAGCCTTGACTGAGATTTGGATCTGAAAAGGGGAGAAAATGTTCCAGCAGAAACTTGATGTCTAGGGCATTTTAACCCTTAATCCTGGTTAGTAATCAATTCAGGTTTGGACGCAGAAAATTGTGAAACAATTATCTCCCAATATTTGTGGGGACTGGGGCTACTATATCATACTCCTTACTAGGACATGCCACTGATGGTTGGACTGGTTACTCCCTCCACACCGGCATATGTGGGACCTCTTGGCAAGAGGACTAGGTGGGCTGGGTGGGGCGAAGTTGGAGGAGGAGAAGGAATTAGCATAGAAGCGCAAGAAAGAAGAGACTTGAAGATAAGAAATCCATCTGCCTGCTCACTTGCGGAAGCTGTGTGCCAATATCTATGGTAGTCATTCCTTACCGGGAAGGCCCTATAGGGAGGGGAGAGGTTAGCAGGCCTTAAGGGCAGATAACGTAGGGCAGACTCCTAATGAGGGATCCTCCCCTAAACTGATTTCCCTCTTCCTAACAAGTTGTTCCTCACACCCAGTTTCATTTTCCTTGTCTTTCTCTGATCTTATTGATGCCCTTTCTGATGCTTTAGACCTTTCCTCTTTTATTTCCTCCAAAATCTCTTCCCCTTGTTTTATGGCCTCTCTGCATTTTTCAATATTAACTCCATTAACCTTCTAATCAGCACTTCCCTTTACTTACAAACCCTCCTTAAAAGTGAGGTACCAACATGAAGAATTAAAAGGTTACACAGGATGAAAATAAGCAGCTTGCTTTACTGAGAAAGGATGGAAATCATCTATTTGGTTAAATCAGCTCACGAGGGGCTATGGGTCCAACCAACTCCAACCTGGGAACTGCTCGAGCGATGCAATCAACATCAGCAAAAAAGATCTGTTACTCCTTAAACTCTACAAGGGCTATGACAGCTGCTTCCACTTTGAGAGCCTTGAGTTGAAGAGTTCTGTGCCCTGTTTCTTAAATGATTTGGTAACATCTTTCCCTCAACAGTAACCAATTTGCACTCGTTAGCCCAACGTGTTTCCCTTCTGCGCCTTAGGCAAAGTCCTGGGGCATAAGGTGTAACAGATTTTACTATAGTTATCTCTTATCTTTTGTTAGGGCATTATCTCCTTGCTGCTGATTTTGTGCATCTATTGAAACGTATTGGCCTTCTCCTATTAACATCTCAACATTTCTATCGGGAAACCTTGCCACTATGTTTCTGCAAGCAGTTTCAACAGCTATTTCTTGCCACTGAGCTCTCCAATTAGACATTGTCCTCCAGATAACACTGCTCTGCATACCTGTTTCCAATTAGTCTTAACTGCCTCTTTAAAGTTTTTCCAATGGTTGATGGTATCTCCATTTGCTCCTCAAATACGGGCAGGTTCTACAAAGTTTGAAGCTCTTTCTATTAGGCTTAGGTTTCTCCTACCTTTTCCCCTTGTTCTTAAGTTTTCACTACCACTTGGTTATTCCTTTTGGGGGTTCTTTGTGTTAGACTTAGTTCCCCTTTTTCCCTTGTTCTTAAATTTTTTGAGCAATTGTTTTCTAGGTCACCACCACTCAATTTTTCCTCACTTTATTCTCTTTAAGAGTTCTTTTCTGTTGCTATTAGATCCTGTTCATGAAGATTCCCCTTGTGGCACACTGAGCAGCTTTTCTTCTATAAACCCTGGGCTTATTTCTACTAGGGTTTGAACATATGATCATACAGTGGTTTCCTTATTTTCTAGTCCTTCCCCAGTGTTTCTTCCCCCCCACCAGCTGTTCCCACTGTGGGGTGTTTAAAAGGCCCTCATCCAAAAACCAAGGGAAAACCTTTCTATAGTATCGAGAAATGCTCTAGCTGTTTTTGCCTTTAATGGTGTCCCATGGTTTTTTTAATAGCTCCCTGAGGGGCTGTTGCACCCTGAGTTTAGACATTTCAGACCCCATTGTTACTAATTTGAACAGCTTCAGTTATGGCAGTTACGATGACAAACAGTAGCCAAGCTGCCAGAAGCAACGAGACTGTTGAAAGGGAAATAGAGCTTGTAACCGCTTTTAGTGTGCTACTTTCACTTTAATACCTTTAATATGGACCGCCTTTCGCTTAGTCCAGGTAGCCGCCTTTCGCGTGCTACTTTCACTTTAACCGGACCGCATTCCGCATATCCCCGGACCGCCTTCCGCGTGTCCTTACTTTCACTTTAACCGGACCGCATTCCGTGTATCCCCGGACCGCCTTCCGCGTGTCCTTATTTTCCTTTAACCAGACCGCATTCCGAGTGTCCCGATAGTCGCTATACCGCGAACGTCGAGGCTGCCTCTCCTTTACCTGTTTACTTTTGACCTTTTTATAACCGGTTTAACTTATTAAAAAATTTTTTAGATATCTTACCTTGTTTTCTTTATAAAATTTTCATTCTCCCGGGTTTCGGCACCAGTTATCGCGTTCCCTCTGCCCGCAGAGAGAGACACGACAAACGTCTGAAGCTTTGGAAGTTTATTATGCACAGTCCCTCTCCTACACTTCACTCCTCTACCGCTTAACTCTCGCCTGCTTCGGCCGCTCCGCTTCTCCCACTCGGCTCTCGCCCTCGCTCCCACTCTTCTTCCTCGCTTCTACTACTCTTCCCAGGAAGTTGCCAAGCTTATATACACTTCAACCAATCAAGGGAGAGTACACGAGGTAAACGGCGAACAGCTGTAGGTATAGAATAGGCACACGAGAGAGGCATGCACTAATCACATTGTTAACTAGCTAATACTGTATAGCCAACTGCTTTTGGCTCAGCGCCAGGTGCCATCTTGACCGTGCCCAAGGCTGGGAGTCCCGGGTACCCCGACAGAAGTCCACATTATCTGAAATGAGGATGGATACTCCAGCTTTTTTGCTGTGTCCATGTGCATGGTATGTTTTTTCCCATCCTTCCACCTTTAGTCTATGGGTATCTCTTTCTATGAGGTGTGTCTCTTGCAGGCAACATATTGTTGGATTTTTCTTTTTAATCCAATCCGCCAGTCTATGTCTTTTGATTGATGAGTTCAGGCCATTAACATTGAGGGTTATTATTGTGATATGATTTGTATTCCCAGTTATTGTGATATGATTTGTATTCCCAGTCATTTGACTCATTTTTGTTTTTTGACATGATTTGGTATCTCCTTTATTTGGCTATTCCTTTAGGCGAATTCCTCCCATTGCTGGTTTGCATTGTTGTTTTTCATCTCTTCCTCATGGAATATTTTGCTGAGAATGTTCTGTAATGTCGGCTTTCTTTTTGTAAATTCCTTTAGCTTTTGTTTATCATGGAATGATCTTATTTCGTCGTCAAATCTGAAAGTAAGTTTTGCTGGGTATAAGGTTCTTGGTTGGCATCTGTTTTCTTTCAGGGCTTGGTATATGTTGTTCCAGGCCCTTCTAGCTTTTAGGGTCTGGATTGAAAAATCTGCTGATATTCTTATTGGTTTCCCCCTGAATGTAATTTGATTCTTTTCTCTTGCGTCCTTTAAAATTCTATCTTTATTTTGTATGTTGGTATTTTCATAATAATGTGCCTTGGTGTGGATCTGTTGTAATTTTGTATATTTGGAGTCCTATAAGCCTCTTTTACTTGGTTTTCCATTTCATTCTTCATATTTGGGAAATTTTCTGATATTATTTCATTGAATAGATTGTTCATTCCTTTGGTTTGTTTCTCTAAGCCTTCCTCAATTCCAATAATTCTTAAATTTGGCCTTTTCATGATATCCCATAGTTCTTGGAGATTCTGTTCATGATTTCTTACCATCTTCTCTGTTTGATCAACTTTGTTTTAAAGGTTAAATATTTTGTCCTCGATATCTGAGGTTCCGTCTTCCAGGTGTTCTATCCTATTGGTTATGCTTTCTATGGAGTTCTTAATTTGGTTCATTGTTTCCTTCATTTCAAGGATTTCTTTTTGGTTTTTTTTTTCAATATCTCTAACTCTTTCTTGAAATGATTTTTTGCTTCCTGTATTTGCTCTTTTAACTGTCGATTGGTGCGATCATTCAATGCCTGCATTTGCTCTTTCATCTCATCATTCAATGCCTACCTTTGCTCTTTCATCTCATCGTTTGCTTCTCTGATCATTTTAATTATGTACATTCTGAACTCCCTTTCTGTCATTTCTTCTGCCATGCTGTCATTGGATTTTATTGATGTAACATCTAGATTTGTTTGGGGCATTTTCTTCCCTTGTTTTCTCATATTGGTCAGATATCAGTGGGACTCTGAGATATTGCAGATTTACTCTATGGCTTATAGAGTCCCTGTAGATTTCCAGTACATCACTTCCCAGCCTTCAGTAGCCTGAAGTCTTGGAGGAACTTGATAATGAAGTGTTTCTGAAGAAAGCTGCCCCTAGCCTGTTACTGGTTCCAGGACTTGGAGCTGACTCTGTGGGGAAAGGCTCTCACTGGGCTGTCTGCTCCGAGAAGCTGGCCTTGGAGGGAGCCTGCCACTGGAGCGAGCAGGGCTGCTTGGAGAAGTCTCTGGCTGCCCTGCCCTGGTCCCAGAGACTGCCTGTGGGCCGGAGCTCACCGTTGGCTCCAGGACTTGGAGCTGGTCCAGAGCCCTTTGATTACTAAGATTAACTACCTCTACTACACAAACCAAAAGGTTGCAGACAGGGAGTTGTTAATTAATGCCCCCTGGACTGCTTGCTGACTGGATCACTCCATTTGGCCCTTACCCCTGTCCATCTGCTTCTCAACTATTGGCCATCTTATCAGCATCTCCTGGGCCTAGTCAGTACCCAGGACAGAGATAAGGAGGAAATGAACAGAACAAATAAAACCTGAAATATATAAAACGGGGCAGGATGCTTGTTGCCGCCCGCAGCAACAATCCTGTGGTAATTTATCGGAGGTGGCCTGGAACTGAACTACTTCTATTACTTTATCTGGGCTACTTCCTTGCTTACTTGCTAGTTTATAGAGGAAGAGAGGCTTTGCTTACTTTTAGTTTTATAGGAAGAGAGGCTTTGAGAGGAAGAAAGACTTTGCTTAGTGGAAGAGAGACTTTGCTTAGAGGAAAAGAGACTTTGCTTAATTTTAGAGATGTTACTCTTTCAGAGAGGCTACGCTTATCAAAGGTCTACTGCTTCTTAAAGGTGGGTCGCTTCTTAGAGGTGCGGGGTATAGCATGCGGCATGCAGCCTGCGTCCTGCAACCTGCGACCTAAAGGTGCGTGCTAGAGTTGCGTTCTTAGTCCTGCGTCCTGCCATCTTCATTCTGCGATCTGCAACCTAGAGTTGTCTGCTTAGTCCTGCGTTCTGTGATCTGCGATCTGCAATCTGTGTTCTGCCATCTATCAGAGGTACTGCTTATCAGAGGTTCTTCCTATAGGTGCGTGTCTTACATACCTAACGCAGCCAATCAGCTTAGGATTAAGTAGCATGGTTGGAGCATGCGCCACGGTACCAATTAAGAATGAGGAACATCTGTTGACCACTAGCACAGAGGAGACGTTAACTAATCAGGCAAAAGTAGATCGTGCCGTGTTAACACTAATCATGCGCCACCTCTTGGCTCAATGCCAGCCGCCATCCTAGGGTTACCCAAACATGTCTCTGCAGAGGCTTTCATTTCTCGGGATACCACAATACCAGCTATCACCCCCTTTCTCCCTCTGAGGAGAAGTCTGTATTACTACTTTTAAATTACACCTGGTTTATATGCTTGCTTCACTGTGCTTCTCGAATGTTCAAACTTCAACATTTGAAGAAGCAGAACTGGTCACCCATAACCATCAGTATTACTAGCTCCTAGTTGAGCCTTCATGTTCATATATGTATGTGTGTGTATATATATTGAACCCAGAGATGCTTTATCACTGAGTTACATACCCTCTTCTTTTATTTTATATTTTTGAGACAGAGTCTCACTAAGTTGCTGAAGCTGCTCTCAAAATTGTGATCCTCCTTCCTCAGCCTCCCCAGTAGCTGGGATTACAGACTTGTGCTGCTGTAACCAGCATGTATTTGTTATTATTTGGGGTTTGAGTGCCTCTGTTTTTTTCAGACATGGATTCCAGTCTGGTGCTCCGAGAAGCATTCTCTCATGATCAGGCAGTATGAACAATACAGGGTCACAGCCCTCATTGCAGGATGGTTGTCTCATGGCCTGGGTCTGACCCCATTCTCCTGGCTTTCTTGTTTGTACTTCAAGAATAACTGTAGAATGCGCTGGGAATGGAACATCCTTAGCTAGGGAAGAACTGGTAGGAAAACCTGGCTCTGTTCCCACTCCTCCCAGAACATGATGTCCTTCAACACTTTATCTCAGTGAGTCCTGTTGCTCCTGAGGTGCAAACCCATGGTGGACTGCTTTCTGGGACCCCTTACCTAGGTTCAAGTGGGGTACACAGATAAGACTCCATCAATTCTGGGCAACTTTCCTGAACCTCGAGGTGCCAGGTTATCATAAATCCTATGCTTCTGTTGCCCCTTGATGGGTATCTACGATAAACCTGCTTCATGTGCCTTGTTGCATGAGTGTTCTGTCTCATCAGACTTGTCCAAGGAGCAAAAAATCAGCTCCATGATACAGTGGATCAAAGTAGAAATCAGTGCATCTGCTTTATACGTACACTTTAACTTATGGGCTCTCTATTCAATACAGAGATGAGAACGTGCAGGCTCAGGAAGAGTGAACTGAATTTTTCTAGCCCCATGTTCCTTATTCTGCCATCTTCTTAGCTTTGGAGATTTCTTACAGCTGAGTCTTGATACCAAAGAAAAGAAACCCCTATAAAAGCACATAAAATGGTTTCTAAAATACACTCTTTCAGTTTTTGCTTAAAATACTGGAAGACTGAAAAATGTGGGGAATATGACTGTCAGTTAAACCACTGCCAGATTTTGAGAAAGTTTTCATCAACTATATTGCTGAAAAGCTGGGTTAGAAGTATAATCAATAGCCTGCCTATGCTGAGAAATGAACTGCTTTCCTGTGAGTAGGTAGAAAGCACCTTTTACATTCACTTCATGTAGAATATCTGAAAGTAAAACAAAAGATATGGAGCCAGAAAACTACATATCGTCTGCATCACTGCATGGTCTATGTGATTTAAATGTTACCACAATATTAGTCTGTGTGGGGTTTTTTGGGCTATAACGAAATACCTGAGGTTGAGTACTTTATAGAGAAAAGATCCTTATTTAACTCACAGTTTGGGAGGATAAAAGTCTAACGTTGGGTGGCCCTGTCAGTTCAGATCTGGTCAGGGTTCCCTTGTCTATATCACATCGTAGTAAATATCATTATGGTGAGAGTGCATGCAAGAGGGAGGGTCACATGGCAGATAGGAATTTAACTACACCCTGCTCTTCTATAGCAATGCTTTCTTTGAAATAACCTGGGTTCTATGGTCAATCCTGTCAGTTTTCTGTTGTTATGACAAAATATCTGAGAAAATTCATTTCAAGGAATGGCTTATGTTGGTTAATGGTTTCAGTCCATGGTTACTTGGCCCTACTGCTTTAGGCCTGTGGTGGCACATATATCATGGAAAACGGACTGTGTGGCAGAAGCCTGGTCACCTTCTTCTTCCCCAGGAAGGGGCTGGGGTCTCAAAATCTCCTTTGAGGGCCTGTCCTGATGACCTAACTTCCTTCCACTAGGCCCCACCTCCTAAGGGTTCTATCATCCCCAAATAGTGCCACCGGCTGGCAACCATGCCTTTAGCACATGCACCAGGGGGAACATTTTAGATCCAACTATCCCACAAGGAAAGGCTGCAGCTCTGTGATCTTGGGATTATTTCCTTTCCTTAACCAGGAGACAGCTATCGTTCTTGGTCCAGAATTTCTTTGTTCACATGGCTTATTTCCTTCTTCAAGTAACAGACTTCTTGTCAATGGAGTTTGAGCCTGAGATATTTATCTGCAGTGGTGCCCAGCATGGAACCTTACAGGCAAGATCTAGGGAGGTGTGGGTGGAGAAAGGAAGCATCATGGTCTTGCGTCAGGTTTGGGATCCTCAGGTTTGGACAGCCATGGCAAGTGGAAGGGCCGTGGCTTCCCACTGTACATGTTCACTTTGATTGGAAACACTTAGGTGTGGGAACATGGGGTCACTGTGCGCAAGGATGCTTTTCAATCATGGAAACTTCTCAGACTCATCTCCTTATTTAAAACATTTTAACCACAGCAGTTAATTATTTTTATTAGAAAGACCAAAGTCCATGTCAGGGCAAACCAGACTCAAAGTGCTCTCCCGCCACGGACTTCCCCACACTCCTTCTGCACCACCTGCTCCCTTGCTCTCCTCCTGCAGCCTCGCAGGCCTTCGGATAGTTTCTGGAATACACATGCTGGCTCTTGCTTAGGGTTTTTGCTGGGTATTTCCTCCCTCTTTCTGGAAAACTGCCCTCCCTCTCTCCTTGCCAAACTACTGTCTGCTGTGACCAGCACAGCCAAACTCTCAGCTTCAGCGAGAGGGATTGGATTGGAAAATAGATTCTTGAACACAGATTTTGAAGATTCAGTTGGGATCAAGTGGAGCTCTGCTCTCTGATGGAAATGCAGATCTAAAGAGTTAAAGCCAGTCATCTTTATTTATATATGTCTCCTTATCAGGTTGAAGACTATGCAAGCATTATTCTTTGTATTCAGGAAAGTTACAGAAACTAGGACATCTATGTAGCTTTTCTGCAGTTGCCATCCTCAGTTGGAAAGTGCAATGTTAGGAGCTTTGTGTAGATCTGAAGAATGTCCATTGTTAAACGTTACTGTAAAGTGGGCAGGAACTAGAGAGGCAGAGTTGATGAAACATTGTGGTTGTCTAGCATAAGAATTCCTTCCTTCCTGGGAGCTGTGCACCTGAGATCAAGGTCAGAGTTGATAGGACTCTTGCACAGAGCCTCCTCATGCAGGGCATTGCCACAGCAGCTGAGCATCCTGTGCCCTTGCACAGAAACATTCCCAGGTACCAGGCATGCCACAGCCAGGAGGGCATCAGAGACCCCCGATCTCAGTCACTGCTCTCCCATCCTCTGTCACCACTCTGCACAATTGTTCCTTTACTCAGCCTTCTCTGTCCAGGCTGCTTGTCCTTGTCACCACTCCCACGACTCTTTTCACCACTGCAGTACCACATTGATTTATGTCACTAATTTGATTAGTACTTGTCTTATTTATGAGATTCCTAGGTCTACAAGGTCAGAATCTGTGCTGGGCTTTGTGCATCCCTAATGTTAAGCCCAAGTCTGGTCTATAGTAGGTCCTTCATAATTATCCACTGAATAAATAAACATGGCCAAGTTTTTGAAACCTCATTCTACTAATCAGTATTTGTGACACTCTGAGTTCTCACTTCGTCTCCTTAAGACTCGTTTGGTTCACCAGTCATGTGGGAATTCTGTCGACCTTGGGGGATTGTTCTGGGAAAAGTCTTAGGTGATAGATATCACCATATTCTATAGACTACAATCCACCCTACAAGAGTAAGTTGCTATTTTTGCTTCTGTTGATTTATTATTATTCTAGAACAGATATAACTGAGGCTAAGATCGACCAAATTATATTATTATATTGTGTGCATATACAAATAAGTAACAATGAACCCCACTGTTGTGTATAATTATAACAGAGCAATTAAAATTTTTTTTAAAAATAGGATAAATTTATTTTTGGCCCCAAAGGGAGTTTTTGTTCCTTTCTATTCTCTTTTTTCATTCAATGGCATCTCTTCTTATTGTTCTACTATTAAAACCTGCATTAAGTTAAGGGCCTGACATAAACCATTTGTCTTACTGCTTATTTAAACAGGGGCTATTTGCATTTTAAACATGAATGAGGAACAAAAGACTTTTTAAATGCTGAGCATCAGTGTGGAAACAGAGACTGAGCATGCAGGAGTGGGTCAATGCCGACAGCAGCAGAGACGCCCACTCTGCCTTCCACATCGGGGGTCTGCTACCTGAGCCCCAGCGATCCCCCTGTTCTTTAATAATCCTACCATATTTTATTCATTTCAGTTCAGAATTCCCCTCCAACATAGTGTTTGTTGGTTTTGAGGATTTTTGAGAATGTTGCAATTGTCTCCGAGGAAATTGGAAGTAGCTTGGAATTCTGCCAAACAATATATTGTAGCCACCCTCAAGCCCACCCTAGTCCCAAAGTCTCCAGAGTCTTGAAGGACTAGAGAGCAGCCTTTTATAGGGGCTTGAGTCTCGGGATGTAGGGAATTAGGAAGCAGGTGACAGTGATGATAGGTGAGGAGGATGGATTATCCCTGCTCTTTCAGGCTCTACGGGAGAAAATAATTATTTGGACTGGTTATTATTGTGACAAATCGGTTTGCACTCATCAGTCATAAGTGCCTGTGATTACTTTCTTAGGATAAATTCCATGATAAGAGTCACTGCAGGGCACACCCAGAAGTATACTTCATAATCCTTGACTTTATGAAGTTTATAACTTAGTGATGGAGGTGAAACACACACACACTCAAATTAAAAGATAACAGGAACCTCAAAGTAGTGGTCAGAACAATAACTGCTATACTATTAGAAAAGGCAGAACCCACTGCAGGCTGGGTCTTGATATGACCTTGAAGGATGACTGGAGGGTAAAGCATTGAAGCAGGTGGAAAGGAGGGGCTGATGGGGAGGGACCACTTTAAGTGGGCAAAACAAGGCCACGTGTAGTTCTGAATTCAGACATAATTAACTGCTCCTTATCTTCCCGCTGGCCTTTGGGAGTGGAGAATAGGGGTAGTTCATCAATTATAGGAATTGCTGATTCAGTTTATCACTTGCATATGGTGGGTGGTATGGTGAGGAGGACAGCAGCCACCCTCACCCTATCACAGGTGAGGACAGGAGGAATCAGTGGAGGAGGGATTGGAACTCAGGCCTTCGGGATTTCCACCTCCATGGGGCTGCTTTTCCCTTCACTGCTTTGCTTCCTCCTGTATTCTATAGAGTTTGCTATAATCTGGAGAATATGGAAAGCAATGGACTGAGTGATAATCTGGAAGAATCTCTCCAGTCCATGCAGGCTGGTTAATGGCCCCACTTAGACATGTGAAGATGCAGAGGCAGCCTGCTCATAGATACGTGGCAGCCAGAGAGGTGATCACGTTCCGTTTTACTGTGTGATTCATTTCCTGCCCCCAGCTGGCGCATTGGAGCAGGCTCTGCAGCTTTCAGCCAAATGTCTGCAGTGCTCCAATGAGGGGCCTTGCTGCGCTGGATGAACTGCGAATTTTCCCCCTGCTCGCCTAACGCAGGCGCTGGAGCTTGTAATCACAGTGCTTCAGGGTTATGAAGTGCCTGTCAAGCCTTCCATTACCAACCCACAGCCTTGGAAGGCTGCCGTGTATCTCCCCTAGTGCTGTGCACACAGCAACGCCCTCCCTTCCAGAATGGCTGTGCTTCTACATGATGCGAATTGATTGAAGTCCATTTAGTCACGGGTGGAAGGAAAAAAGGGGCCATTGAAGGATTCCAGATAAAGAAAAGGAACTAAAATTCCATGACTGGTGTCAGAAATGTGGGGGAAAATTCTATGTCCTTCACTGATGGATCTCAACCTGGCTAATGAACTTTCTGCAAAGCTCTAAAGGAACTGTGCTGGTTGCAGGAAGCACATGGACAAAAATTGTTAATGTTGAATCAGGAAGCTGCCTCTGGAAAGAGAACTTTGCCTTGGTGCTAGGATCTCCTTAACATGGCAGCGTGAGGACAAGTCCAAGTTAGATTCTTCATTGAGCTAGATGCTTCAGTGATTCATAGAAAAGAGCCTAACATACTTACTTGAAAAAAAAAATTCCAAAATGTAGAGTTTAGTCTGCTATGAGTAAAATAGAATGATACCACCACAAATAAAGAGCAAGAAGATAACTTTCTTCTTGACCTTATTTTTAATCTCTCTGCTTAGAAGTTACCACAGGAGAAAAACCACAGGTGCACACGAGGAAACATTCATAGTTGTTCATTTTAGTATTTATAAGGGTTTCAAATTATAATCAAAATATCAAATCACATATAATACTTTATAGTAAACCCACTGAAAATTCCACCAGACTGTCACTAAAAATAACCTATATTAGGAATGTTTAAAAGCATATGATAATCCAGTGAATCCACATTGTGCACAACCATAGAAATGAAAAGTTGTACCCCATTTGTGTACAATGAATCAAAATGCAGTCTGCAAAAATAAAAAATAAAAAATACCATCACAAATTCAAAAAAGCATATGGTTTTGATTATATCATGATTATCTCTTTCAATATAAAAACAGGTTCTAAGATGGTAGGTACCACAGATTCTATATGGAGGATATATTGGAAGATATTCAAAAAGATATGAATAGTGGTTAAGACTGCTGTGATCCATGACTTACATTGTATCTTCCCTGGAGTTGTGCAATGTCATGGCCCTGACTGCTTATTCTGGACTGTGGAATCACAGATGTCTTCTATATGTCCTGTGTTGCTTGTCATTTTTTTTTTTTAAACAAAACACATGACTTTACTTCTTTCATATAAAAATCATAGAACCTGTCAAATGAATGGAGGGTGCACTGAATCCAGGTCCCTTTCAGGTTCTAGGCAGAGAATCATCAAACCAGGACTGGATGTTTTCTCTGCCAACCCATAGCATAAACAGCAGTGCTCAGCTTGGAGCAGACATTGGAATTACCTGGCGGGCTTGTTAAGCACAGGTTGGCAGGCCCCACCCCGGAGTGTTTTATGTAGTAGGTCTGGGGTGGACCTGGAGGATGCTCAGGTCCAACAGAGCTCTGCTGCTACCAGGCCCAGGCCATGTTGTGAGCGTCCCTGAAGCTGAGTGTTACCTGGTGAGAAGAACCCAGGTATACTGGGTCTCTGCTCTGTTAGGGAATTTTTGCGGTGACAACTTTTTAAAACCTCAGCTCCAGACTCCAATTCTCTGCAATGTCTCCCTTTTCCACTCCAGGCAAATTCACATAATGCAGACTGGACATAGCTTCTTTTCAAGTTCCAGGACTAGGGAAGCATAGCAGATGCTTGAAAGCTCACTTTGACTAATTTTTAAAATGCCTCCCTTTCCTGCTCTTTAAAGTGATGACAGAACATTAACATTCTATTGCAGGTTCAGCATGAGAAATACAAGTATATTTGAGACATAAGACTTGTTATGAAAAATATTGCAAGTTTCTGGTTCACTTGAAAGGCAAAAAGTCTATGTATGTAATCAATTCTAATGAGTTAGATAAATTGATTGCTAACTCCCAAAAGAGTTTAAATAAGGCCTTAGACAAGCAAGTGCTGTTGTACTTAAATTTATGGTATATATTATCAGCTTGGCTTGGAGATGCATATATTATGTACTTTGTTAATGTACCAACATTACCTACAGAGTCATCTTTTTGACAAAAGCATTCATGAAGACTTGGAGACATGTGATAAAGGAGAAAAATCTTTGGAGATGTAGAAGTATACATAGCAAATCATCCTAGGATGATTTGAAGGCTCAGAATGATAGAATTTTATATTTATTGCTTTGATTTTTTTTCTCTAAAACACTTAACTGTTTTAAAATGTTTTCCAACTCCTCCATCTTCTCAACCAAAACGAGGTAGACTGGATTCACATGTTATTTATGCCTACTCCCACAGGTTAAGAAATTGAGGCTTGGAGTGGTTTAGTGATTTGCCTAAGACCACGTTTGCCTTATTAAGCCCAGGTATTTAACTCTAGGGGTTTTTCTTCCTATCAATACATGCTGCTTTCTGTCACCTCTTTTGCCTTTTTGAGTGTCCTGTGGAGTAAAATAAGACAAGAGGCATCACCTACTCAGAAAGCTATACTGTAGAGTTTCTTTAGAAATGTTCTAGTGATACTACACACCCCTGAGATCCAAATTTCATTTGATCATTTTATTTCTTGCCTAAAAAAGTAGGCATTTTTGAAACTTGGGACATCATTGTATAATTGTTAATAGTAACAACCAACAAATTAAACCACTTTAAGTAGTAGACTAGAAATAGCCTAATGCTCTCTAACTGATGGGAAGGAATTTTTGCACTTAGAAGATTTTAATTTCCTTTTTTGGCACTCTCCTCTTAAAATTTGCCTCTGAAGAGCCTGGGTGATTTCTTGGCCAGAGTTTTGCAAAGCCAAGCCAAGCGTTCAGCTGGGAGGAGGATGGTTAAGGCAGTGAGAGCCAATTAGGCTGCCTAGCCAGAGATTACGAAAAGTGCACACCTCAAATCTGGGAGTTGCACAAACAAGGGAGACATCTCCTTGGAGGAAAAAAGTCGGTTTTGAAGGTTGCTTTGGCAGCCTCAAGAAACATTTCCTAGAACACGAGGAAGCAGGGTCTATCTCAGGAGAGATCTATTTCACGGCAGACACTTTTTGAGTTTTGAAAACAACTGGAGATAGGGAAAACTTTCATCTTTAGGTCCCTACGGGACTGATTTTTCAGATGCTAGGAATTAAAGTCCAGAAACTAAGATAAGCAAGGTCTACAACAAGCCATAGATAAACACATTTTGGCCTATGTGGAATCTCAAGGCTGTCTATGGGGTAAAATCCCCAGTCGATTTACTGCGTGCATAAATTAAACCCCAAATGGTATTGTCAGATCTTTTCCTTCTGTGGAGAAGCATTGATGAATCTTGCAGTTTATTCAGAGGCTGAGAACTTTGTCAAATAAGGACAAATATGGACTTGGCAAGGAGACACTTTGTTCAAAAACTATTGCAATAGGGAGAACTCTCCAATTTCAGGATGTGCAAATACCTCAAATACAAAAGGTTTTTAGAGGAAGAGGCTAGCAGGAATTTTTGTAGAGAAATGGACCTTCAGGTGGGAGCAAACATAGGATGATGTTTTGACAGATGATTCTTGCTGTGGTCACCCATTTCTCAGGATGGGCTGTGAAAGTCGAATGTTTTGTATTTCAGTGGGTAAGGGACAGGTAATTGAGAGAACCTCCATGGTCAATGTGATGGAACACTGGCCAACTGGGCAGCCACACCTGAATGGGGATCCCAAGACTGGCTGCACCTGGGAGCTTGTTGGAAACACAATTCCCATGATGCCATGCTTGAGTGGCTGTACTTTAAAAAGCTTCTCAGATGATTTGATGCAAACTCAAGTTTAAGAATAAATTAGGTAATGATGCATGGATTGAATCCGAAAACCTGGCTTAGACTTGTGGATCTGCTAGTTTTAAGCTGAATAATTATAGAAATCACTACATTTAGCTTGAGCTTCCTTTTCTATAAAATGGGAATATTCCCACTCACTTTAAAAAGTCATGGTGAGATAGCATGATGCTAATGTGAAATGTTTCAACAGAAAACAAAAATTTTAAGCACTGTTACTACCACAAGGTGATAACTGTGGGGTAATAAATACCATATGGTGCCAACCTCTAATCAGTTGCAGAGGTTTGTTGGTTGGGTTTGTTTCCTTTGGGTTTTTTTTTTTTTTTCTTTTTCTTATTATTTAGCTTTTAATTTTTTACAGACTGTATTTTGATTCATTGTACACAAATGAGGTACATCATTTCATTTCTGTGGTTGTGCACAATGTAGATTCATACCATTCGTGTAATCATACATGTACATAGGGTAATGATGTCTGTCTCATTCCACCATTTTTCATTCCTCCCTCCTCTCATTTTCTTCTACATATTCTAAAGTTTCCCCTTTATTCTCTCATTCCCCACCCCCCCAACCCCCATTATATATCATTCCCTACTTATCAGGGAAAACATTTGGCCTTTGGTTTTTTGGGCTTGGCTTATTTCACTTAGCATGATATTCTCCAATTCCATCCATTTATTTGCAAATGCCATATTATTCTTCTTTATGGCAGAATAATATTCCATTGTGTATATATACCAGAGTTTCTTTATCCATTCATCTGTTGAAGGGCATCTAGGTTGGTTCCACAATCTAAAACTCCTTTTATTTCATTCCTAGCTGCAAGCAGGTACCCACTTAACCCAATGTCCTGTAGGAATATCATTTTCACTTGTACTGGGAATAGATTGGGATCCGAAATGAACAGTCTCCTAACATTTGATGATTTTAAATGGGTCTAGGATTAGGATCCATCTTCTGGTTCTTGGTCCAGTGACATAGGAACTTCACTTTTTAAAATCATACATTAATCCAGGGCTTAGCTGCATATAAGAGGGATGTGCATGGAGCCATAATTTCTCTGTGACACAGAAAGGGTAGGGCATTAACCTTGACAGAAGTATAATGGAGCTAATGCCTTACAAAGCATTTTTTGCTGTTTTTATTTTTCATATTGGTTTTTGCTTTTTGTGTAGTACAGTCTCACAATAGAAAGGCAATAAAGGCCTGATGACTGCAGTAGGAACTTTACTGAATTTTTCCACAGTGATTTTCACCACTAACTTTACCTTCAGTTCAGACTTGCTCCTGACTCATGTTCCCAGTGTGTGGAAAGGGGCACAGTGATCAGGAAGTCACAGGAACAAAAGAAAAATTTTCCGGTGATGGTGTGAGTCTGTCCTGAGTGTATGTGTTTGTGTGTGTTTTCTTCCTTCTAATCTTGTGTTTGGTGATAGCTTTGTGTGGCTGTACAGATACTATCATCAGTGCTATATTCTATGATAGTGTACAAAACATAATCCTACTCCTTAGGAGCTTCAAGTGTAGCCATAGTTTTGTGTGGCATTTGGAGCATGAAATGAATTTGTATGGCCTCACCTGCCCAAGGAAAATTGCTTCCAGATGAAATTAAGATAGAGTTAAGGACTAGAAGTCTTCCTGTCTAATAGGTTACAGAGCTCACTTCTGAAGTCAAAGGGCCTGGGTTTTACCATTTAGTAGGTGGGTGACTTGGAATTATTTCTATGAAATATATCTTTTGTGTCTTATAAATAATCCTGAGAAATGAATGATATGCGTATTAGAGGACCAAATGAGGGGTGGTATATAAATCACTCTCATAATATTTATGTTAAAGGGGGTCACAACTCAAGGCAGCAGGAGTCATAGTAGCCCAGTGGTGGCAACAACCGAAATATCTATCAAGTGATGAATGGAAAAAGAAAAGAGGTAAATCCTAAATCCATTCAATTGAATATTAATCAGTCATGAAAAAGAATGAAGTGCTGATAAATGCTACAACATGAATGAGCCATAAAAATGTTATGCCAAGAGAAAGAAGGCAGACACAAAAGTCACTTAGTATAATCTCATTTGTTTGAAACATTCAGAATAGATAAATCCATACAACTAAGAGACAAACTAGTGGTCGCCAGGGAGTAGGAGGAGGGAAACACAGAATCAATGTTTCTGCACATAATTTGCTTTTATAGTGATGGAAATGTCTTGGATTTAGAAGTGATGGTTGCATGAATGATATGGTGAATGTACTAAATACCCCTGAAATGTATCTCAAAAATTGAACCAAAAAAAAAAAAAAAAAAAAGTGTACTGGGATTGTTTATTCTTTAGGTTTCTGAACATACCACGACCATGGGTAACTTACTCTTGCACTTGAAGGAAGGTTGGGGAAAAAGATGGGAGTTTCTCTTCTACTTGAAAATTGGATTTCCACTGAGTGACTTGGGCTGCAGTTGGAAGATAAAATATTCCCCTTCCCTTGCCCTGCTATTCCTAGAGCCAATTCTTATTTCAGGGAATGGCTTTCTTTTCTGAATCTAGAAAATCTATTTTTGTTACTAAAGGCAAACCTTTTCAGCACTGTGGGGGTTAACTTGATATCAAGATTTTAATTTTTGACTTTTAAGTCTTTTCTGGGTTGTTTACTAGGTGAGTTATTCCCTGCTCAGTGAAAACAGCCTCTTTAATTTCATTGCCTGATATGATGTGTCACTGTTTCATTATTCTGCTTTACAGATCAGGAAGTCAGTCCCTAAAGAGCAAATATAATTTAATGGACTCTTTACCTGAGATTTCACTAAAGTGAAAAATTGGTAAAACGGTCCACTACATGATGACTAATTATCTCAAAATACACATGCTCCTAGAATCCTTTAGGGGCTAAAACGTTCATCTGGAATTCAGATTCTTATTAGGGAAACCCGGTCCCTGTTGGGTCCCCATTATCAAGCCTTATTTTTAACACTTAGGAGCACCTCTAGTCATATGTATGGTGTATGCTCTGTGGCCTGGGTAGCTGATCATATTTTCCAGGAATTTTCCTTTTCTCCTAAAATGCTTTTTAAGAATTCTAGTGTTTAATTTCTAGTCATTTTGTTAAAAAATTTTTTTCTCTTGACTAGAAAAAGCTTCCAATATTTAGTGGTGTTATGGTTAGGGGCAGGTCCCTCTGAGAGGATGAATCATCTTCTAGCTCTTTCTAAAGCAGTGGAAATGGTCTAAAGTGCTGATTTGTTCTCTCTGTAACTTAAATACCAGGATCTCAAGAAGCATAGTATATGTTGATACTGCATCAAAGATATTGCAGTCTAACTTCAGAAGCTTTGAATATATATATATGTGTTTTATTTTTTTAACATAACTTTTAGTGTGATGGACTGACAGATCTGACTCCATGAGAATGTTATAGGCCAGACTCTAAGGGAAATGACTAAACAGACTCCATTTTGCTCTGAGACTCCATGTTATGTAGGAAATAAACTTCTCCCATGGGAACACCCTGCCTCTGTGCCCATTATCAGTTACTTAGTGTGACATGTTTAACTATACAGAATGACAATCTCTATGTAAAGAAAAACTGCTCTCTTTTGATCCCTATTGCTCCTAAACAACGTACCATGTGAACAGTGATTGTGTGGATGTTAGTAACCATTCTTTAGTTTGTACCTAGATAAGGGTCATTTTGACCCACTTTCCCCTCTGTTGATGATCTCATGATGTTAATGTGCAATTTCGAATCATAGCAACAGACACTTATAATTAATGTGATTTTTGGTATAAGAACCCCTACAACCCTGTGGTCGGGGCTGTTCTCCCAATAGCCATTTTTTGGGGCATTGAGTGAGACAGTCAGCTGGCCGGTGATTGGTCTGTTCTTAAGTTGCGCCCCATAACTTTAGAAGGGCAGTATAGATACTTCATGCAACTTTTGACTCAGAAACCTTCCTAAAAATTAAATTTATCAATCTTTCTTTCTTGGCGTCATCGTCAGTGTACCCTGCCCCAGTCCCTTCCTGGAGCATCTCCAATGCTGTGGCCTCACACCTCTGCCCTCTCCTCCCAAGCCTTTTCCTACAGATCACCCTCCCCTGGGTGCAGCTCCCAGAGAGAGGCTGTGCCTTCACCCGTTTCAACCCAGGGTGCAGACCATCTCCATCCTGGGGCACAGGCCTGTCCCCCATCCTATCTCCTCCTTGTCCTGAAGCTTGTTGCTCTGGCAGCTGGACATTTACCTTGGGCACCTGAAACTGCTGGGGGTAGTGTGGAGGGACTGGGGCTTCTCGTTTCTATTTGTGCTTAATCATACAGCAGGGAAGATTTTTTAGGGGATCATAAGGAGGCACTGCCTTAAGACTAGGAAAAAGGAGGAAGCATAGAGGTTGAGAAGTCTAGAGACTTGTTCCCTCCCGCTTGCTGTCCTCATAGCGTGGTGGCCGCGGTGCTCCGGCTCTGGCTGGGCCTGCAGCCATGGGTCAGGACTCTGCGTGCCTTCTCCCCTGTGGTATCCCTGGCCACTCATGCTTTGAGGCCTGGACTGCGCATGACAGAAAGAACATCCAAAAGTGAAAGGCAGCTGAGAAGAAAGGCACTACCTCCTAGGACAGAGAAAATGGCTGTTGACCAGGACTGACCTAGAGTTTACCCTGTTGCAGCACCATTTAAACCCTCCACAGTACCTCTACCTGTTTGAATGTGTTATCCAGTGAAAAAGGGCGTGCCTATGGCAAAGGAGGGAAATCTGGAACTTTTAAAGATCCCCAGTTTTGTGCATTTGACTCCTGTAGCAATTAAAAAAACAAATGGCCAGCTGCACTAGACAGTGATGAGAAATGTGAGAAGCATTTTCTGATTGAAATTGACACAGCTGATTGTTTCATCAGGACCATCTATTTGAAACCCCAAAGGATGTACTTACCATCAAAACAGATAGGTGTCCTTTAAAGAGACAGAATTATGATTATGCGATATATCTACTAACGGTTTTATACCAGGAGTCTTGGAAAACTGAAGAATGGGAAAAAAATAAGACTGAAGCAGACATGGAAGAATATATGTGGAAAAATAGTGCCTCAGAAAAAAATATCCTAGAAACTCTTCTTCCAATTAAATCTGCTGAGAAGAACACAGAACTAAATAAAGAAGAGCTCCTTGGTACCAAAAAAGTTGAAGAATACTGAAAATCTGTTCTTACTCTTAAGAATGAGGGGGGAAATGAAACTACCCTTTCCCAATACAAAGAATCAGTGAAGAGAATATTAAGTTTGGCATGAATTATGAAGTAGAAAAACCTGCTTTATTAATATTATGATATATGTAATCTATATCTAATTTGATATAAAAGTAAAAATGTTTTAAAAACCATTTGTTTTACATCAGACTTAAAATTATCCCTTTCACTCTAATGTGTGATGACAATGATTATTTCCAAGTTTTTTTTTTTTAAGTTTATATATTGGGTTAATTAGACTAATCAGATGGAAAAAAAAAAAAAAGTCTGTATTTGGGTCTCCTCTCCCTAGCTGGTTAATCCTAGTAGTTTGACCTTTTAAGCCTTTCTTTACAAAATGGGTATGATAGTAAGAGGCGCTGCGAGAATGAGATAGGCCCCAGATCTCAAAGGGTGGAGGGCCCCATCTCTGACTGGTCTTGCCTTGTGTGTGCCTGGGTCATGGTGGAGTCTTAGCCTCTGGAAACAACCCTTCAAGAATTCTTTTTGAGAGCTGGGGACTCTGAGAACTGAATGTCCCCTAGTCTGTTGAGTTGCAGAAAGGCCAGTTCCTCAAGGAGAGTCTTTGCTGCTGCACTGTTCAGCCTGATAGGGGAGGATTTGTTTCTGTTCCATCTCTGGTCATAAAACAGGCTGGGTAGAGTATAGGTGATCTGCTATTTTGTTAGTAACTTTGTAACATCTTCGTGTTAGTTTTATTTCTCTGTAGCAGTGATCCAAAAGGACATTGAAATACAAAAATCACACCAATGACATTAACTAGGAAGCAGGTGCCAATGCATTGAACATCATTCTGCAGACAATTTAGGGGGTGGCAAGTTCCAAGAATAAAGAATGCAATCAGTGGTGTACTAAAGAGGAAAAGGAAGCATGTCAAGTCATTGGAACCTGCTTCAGCAAAAGAGTTTAGATGCTAGACTGGGCCACAGAGGGAGAATGGCCTGCACCTGAGTTTTGTGTGGCAAGTCTGTGCAAGACTGGTTATATAGCATACTGGTCCGGAGCAATAGGACCTCGTGGGGGAAAAAAAAATCTCAAGACAGACAACAGTACTCATCTAAGCTTGGGTCCCTGTATGACTATATAAGTTGTGTACCTTGAAGCTGGTTCCGAGTATGGTGAGTGGGATTCTCTCGTGAGCCCTCACTCTGGCATTTAATATATTGTATCACGATGGTAGGAGTTCTTGTCTGTAAGCTCTGTAAGGATGGGGACTGTGGTTGTCTTATCCACTGTTGCCATCTAAGTGTTTAGCAAAGAAACCAGCCCAGAGAGTGGAGGGTGAAGGAAGGGGACAGGAAGGATAACTGAAGTAAGTCACTTGACTTACCACCATCCTCCTTCCTCTGCTCTCCTGGGACTCTTGTATCAGTGAGTTGCGAGTAGGGGTAGAAGTTCTTGGACGTATAATAATCCTTGTCTAAATCTCCCAGGATTTTAGTTTCCTTCAACTTCTGGCAAGTGTTTAATTTTAAAAAGTTCTATAAAAGAATAGTGACTCTAAGGCTGAATGAAAGATGAAATCAAATTCCAAGAGATCAAAACATGTTTGCCTTTTGAAAGCATAAAGGTAAAATTGGAATGGGGGAGAGAAATAAAAGCAAGGCTCATAAATGGAATTTGATTTCACAGAAAACTTAAGAATATCAGGATCCAGAATCAAAGCCATTATCTTTCAGGGAAACAAAATATTGGGGAAGGATGGGAGGATTTGCTTGCAGATAGGTTAGCAAGATTTAACCTGAGATATTTCATTAATTAAGAAAATGCTCTGTGCTTCTGGCATCATTAGTCTAGTAATGTAGCCTGAAGAGAATTTAATTTTATTTTTCTTCTGGAAAAGGATATTAGAAATCTGTTTTTACAGTCCTTATACAGATAGGTTTAACAAAGTGAAGGTCTCTGAGATGCTTTAATTTACTATGAAAAAATAACATGAGCTGGGTTCAGCTACCTCTTGACAATACTTGATGAGCTTCCATTAGAGTCTGGTTGACTTTTCATTTTGAACTTTGACCTATGTGACCCTCATACCTGCTGAGCACAATGATGAAAAAAAATATCTTGAATGCTGTCAGGGAGTCATACAGTTTGAAGTTGTCTTGAATCTACATTTTGTTAGAATACAGGAGATTCTAGGGAATTTGAGTGCTCTCTGACATTTCCTGAAGTACATCTAAAGAATGTAATATTGAGTAACCTACTAGTGACTGATTAACTTACTAGAAGATGATGTTAGGAAACCAGATTTTTAAAATGTGACTTCCTGCCCAGGCATGGTGGTAAATACCTGTCATCCTAGCCAGTAGAGAGGCTGAAGCAGGATAGAAAGTTCAAGGCCAGCCTGAGTAAATTAGTCAGATTCTATAACCAAAAACAAACAAACAAACAAAACAAACAAAAAACCCCCAAAACTCAAAAGGTTGGGAATGTAGTTTAGTGGTAGAGCACTTGCCCAGCATGTATGAGACCCTGGATTTGGCCCCCAGCACAGACACACACACACACACACACACACACACACACACACACACACACAAATTCCACAGAATGGAGGATTTTTAAACACATTTTTAAATGACATTTTCAATATTAAAGCATTTTCAAAATTAAAGCATATTTCAGGGCGTGTCCAAAATTATAAAATTGGGTTTCTACTCTGATATAAGGGATTCTCACAGCATGACAAGAGTGACTATAATTAGTGTTAATTTTCTTGGGTAGAATAAAATTGAGTGAAGTTAAGCTTGAGGCCTTCTGAGGACTTTTTAGTGGTAGTGAAAGTCAAAGGACTGGGGAAAACATTAGAAAAGCCCACTAAAAGTGCAGAGAAATACTGCCTTCTACCTAATGGTCCTTCCTTGAGAATCTGGAGTTCAGACAGAAGTGAGAAGGGGAAGCTCCGCTTGAGAGGGTGGGCCCGTTTCTGTTGATAAACCAACTCTAGTTAGTCCACAGACAGAAAATGATAAACCGAATATTCCCATTGTCCATGAACAGGGATTCTTCTGTGAAGAATGCCAAAACTTTGGATGCAGAGAATGTGACACAGAAAATATTGCTTGTTTTAAATAAACAGGGCTTCTCAGCGATTGGCCAGCTTTCCAAAGGGATTTGGCACTTGCTTTATTTTTACAGTAATGAAGTTCTGACTTCCTAGGGGAACACTGATTGAAATCTTTAGTTTTGCAAGGGAGAGAGAAGTGTTCCTTTTGTTTAATTTATATTTAGAGAGGATAAGGCTAGAGGAATTAATCTGAGGTTCCTATAAAAGAAGTTATAGACCAAAGAAAGGCAAACTACATGGATTAGGATGACCACTGCATGTTTTTCAGACAAACCATGCCTCATTAACCCATTTTGACCTGGTGTCCCATCCATAGGACCCCTATAAAAACTTAAATTGAACAGTGCATAAAAACATTTATGGTCATTTTTGTTAATTTGTCTATTGGCATTCTATTATATAGGATAACGTCCTATTATATGGGGAAAATGGGTTAAGAAATCTCAGCATCCTATAAAATAGGTTAATAACCAGGGTCCTACTGGCCCTACTGCAACTCTAAGCATCATGAGTGTCATCATCACAGCTACTTTTAGGATTCACAAGTCAGTTACTGAGTGATGCAACATTATTTATTAAGCCTTCCTAATGGTCTCTTGAGGAAGCTATTACACTATAAGGAATTGAGAATCAGAGAGGTTACATAACTTGCTTTAGACCACACAGTAAAAAGTCAGCTAGGTTGTAATTCATACTTGAATGTTTTCCAAATTGATATCATCTCTGATGTCTTGGTGGGTTTTCCGAAATCCAGTATTAAAGCACTCTAAGCCAACAAGGATGATAGCCACGCTTAAGCTTAGATGGGAAAATGGAATGCAAGTTGTTCTTTAGTGTCTACTCCACTTTATTGGGAACATACACCCCAGTGGTTCCTTGGGGGAACCATCTCTTCCCCACCTCTAAGCATTTCAAGAGGAATTGGCACCAGACCTTATTTTTTAGGGATGGTGGATGGCATCTATGCCTAGGCCAATCAAAACATCCTTTTCTCCCTAGCGTGTGCTTGGATAAGAGACTGGCTCAGGTTACGCTAATAAGAGTTGGTGAGGTTCAGTTATAGCATCATTGAAGCAAACTATTTTCTGGTACACTGTACACTGCAAGGATGTGGGCCAGGAATGCTACAGCCTCTTGTAGTCCTAGGTGAAAGCCTATTTAGAGATAGAATCGGTATCAAAAGTAGCAGAGCAGAGAGATGGAAAGAAAAAAATTGGGTCTTGATCATTGTCACTTGAACCTGCTCAAAACTGAACTGGAAACTAGTACCCTGGACTTTCTGGTTGCCTTGGACTGGGTTTTCTTCTCTCGCAAAAAACGTTCTAAGTCGGTCAGATTCTCACAATGATTAGATAGCCAAATATCTGTTCCTAATTGTCCCTGTGCAAACCCCCTTTTGCTCTTGCTGCTGGTACCCCATAGTCTCAGGATCCCCTCTTCTGAGGAGCTTCACTGTTCACTACTTTGTCTTCTTTCAGTAACTTAGCCAACATGCTGAAAGACCACTGTCCTCTGTTCTTAATGGGCAGTGGTCTATTCTTTCCTTTCCATCTCTTTTTTTCTTTTAGGTTAGGCACCTTTCAGAAAAGACCCAACTATTCTTGGAAATGTTCTGAAAGCTCTATTCAACTTTGTAGGACAAGGTCTCTCTTGGGCAAAGTGACTGCAGAACATTGGTTCCTTTCATTATGAGGGGATCCAGGAGGCCTGTAGGGCATAAACTCCATAACAAAGATGGGTGTATTTATCCATTCGACAAATACTTATTGTATGTTGTTCCAGGTGGTTTCTAGGCACTTCCTTCACGGAACCGATAGTATGGTGGAGGAGGTAAAGAGACGTGTATTCAGAGGAAGTGTGTCCCAGGCAAGGGGGCAGCAGTTACAAACCTGTTCTTGTTTCAAATAGTCTTTGAAATTATTTTCAAGGCCAAATGCAACTTAATGTAGTTATTGAGAGCAGTGTTTAGGGCAAAGAAGATATTTAGGAGGGTATAGGATGTTGCTCATCAGGCTAAATCTTACTTTAGTCTAACAAATCATTAAAAAATACAGTTGATGAAGATAAGCAGCATCTTACGTGGAAGGATCAGTTGAAAGGACTCAGGAAATCTTGAATGTAGGCCCAGTGAGGCCATTAGCTATATGAAAAGTAAACATCATGTAATTTTGGGAAAGTTTATAATCTATGGAATGAAGAATATATATTCTACTGATATCTATAGTTCTGAGAATCCAAACAAGACCAATATTTATAGTTCTGAGAATCAAAATATAAAGTATTTCTATTATCTGTTTGTCTGATTTTTTATATATGAATACCTCTAATCTTCCTTTTATGGATGAGGAAAGAGACACAGAAAGACTAGCTTAGCTTAGCTATAAATATAGAGGCCTTGAGTTTATTTCTACTTGATGCCAACCTATTTGCATCTAACTCCTTCACCATATTGACTGCATTTGCTTTTAGGAAAATGGGCATCTCTAATATTTTCAATGTTTTAGGGTTGTCAATAATTTCCTCCCTGAATTCAAAATGTCTTTTAAGATACTTCACTCTCTCTTCGCAAAGAGCGGCCCTAATCTCTGATTACACTAGGGAGTACCCAAAATGGGCTATAAGATACAGAGGTACTGAACTAGTTAGTTAGCAGTAGCTCTAAGCCTGTTCGGGTGGTAGATCTCAAAGTAGAGACTCTGAAAAGATTGCACATAGATCCATAAGGAAGGAATAGACATACAGAAATAATCTCTTAACAGACAATAAAAGATAGAAATGGAATGGAAGAGTGAGAATAAAAAGATGGATTCTTGGCCCATGATCACTTCTGGTTCCTGTTTCCAGTCCTTCCTGAGAAACAACCATTTTTTTTTTTTTTTTTTTTTTTTGCCTTTGGGTTCTGTAAGACATCCCTAGGTCCTTCCAGAAAAACTTCCTTTTGTGCTAGTTTGAGTAGATTTATATTCCTTATAAATAAATGGTTCTCAGGAGAGGAGAGAATCCTTGGAGGTGAATGTGTATTTAGAGTTGAGTGAATCTTAAGTTTCTCACTGAGTTTAACAATCTGTCTTGTAGTTTCCTTCACAGATGGTTTCTGATTAAGTACTTCTAGTGATAGGCAGCTCACTATGACCTGAGGAGGTTTACTCCATTTTCAAATGGTGTCATTAGTCATCTAGACTTTCTGATATTCATCCCCAAGATGATTCTCCTATATTTTCTACCTACTGCTTATTGTTTTGACCTCCAGAATATATGTGCTAATACCTTTTTTTCAGGATGGCTCTTCAACTCTTGGTGGAAGCTACTATTGACTGATATGTCCAGATGTCTAGATATATAAAACATACATAATAGCCCAGAGTGGAACAGACAAGTTGATAAGAAATATGGATTGTTCCTTCATTTATTCTTTGATCGACTTTATATTCATATTCTTTGCTGACCTGGTTGCCTCATCCTAGAAAATTCTGGCACATCAACATCCTAAAATATTGTCCCCTAGAATATAGCATATCTTCCTAGATGTGTAGGAACCAGTAAAATTGTTGAGTTCCATAATATAGACAATATTCCTGTGATATAGCCATAAGATTCATCTTATCAATTGCTTGTGATATTCTGTTTAGTTATTACCGTGCAACATTTTAACTCAATGAGGTAGGATCCACCAAAGAAGTTTTCTTTTGTAATGATCAGTATTTAGAAAACATATTTAAACAACTGGCAACTATGTTCATATGAACTATCTTTTAGCAGGCAAATCAAATTAGTACGGTATAGCCATCAAGTCTTATCCATACCTTTGGATAGCTTTGGAGGTTCCAGAAGTTGTTCTAGTCTTTGACTTTGCTTCATCTAACTCTTGGTTTTCCTTTAAATAGTGTGCTGTGTTTTACTATTATGTTAATCTTGTTAAGAATATTGTGTCAGGATCAGGGCATCAAGGAGGGGTGTTCTCTCTCCTTTCCCTCCTTTCCTTTAGCAAAGGAAAGTCCAAATTTACATTTACCTCCAAGGTCCTAAACAGTATGCTCTTTTTCAATCTTCTCTCCAGTGGCTCACATTAATCCTATAGTTCAGTCAAATCGTTTAATGCCTGGACTCCTGGATTTTCTCACCTTTGAATTTTGGCTGGCACAATTAAATACCTTCTCTTTTTTATTCTGCATATTGCAATATATTCATCTTTTTGAAAACCAGAATTCTGATCCTTATCTCTGTTATGTTTTCCCAGGGTCTTTTTCTGTTCATAATAAACTCTCTGGCTTTGTTTTTCAATAACCCGAGGTTTATCGTATGCACTAGGCAACTAATCATATTTCACCATGTAAAATCCCTTGTGATTGTATATTGAATCTTCAACAATCTCTTGTATTATCATATATTCAATTTTCTCACATTTCCCTAATAAAGCTGAAAAATGTAAGCATTCCAATTTTTAAATTGAGGGCAGGAACCTCATGGGATCTGATGTGGTTTTGAGAGCCCTCAACAAAGTGTTTTGTGCTCATGTGAGAAAAACCTGTCAGCAATTGATCTTAGAGCCCTTAATTCAGGGATCATCTAAAGAGAAAGAACTATAGGCACATTTTGATAAAGTTAAAAATTAGTGTGTATTTTAGGCACAGAATATAGAAAGGATCAATATTTTTTATTTTCAGATCTTTTAATATTAAAGTTTGCTGAAAGGAAAACAAAACTGTAGCAAAAAGTAATATACTATAATCACTAATATTTCTTAGTTTCTTGTGACTTGGAAAATAATGTCCTTCTCATACTTTAAAATTCATAGCCAAATGCATTGGGAAAACTTGCTTCAATTCTGGAATTTCCACTGAAAATGACTTGTTTAAAATAACAATCTATGATTGCTTTCCTTTGTTCATTCCTATGTTAAGTGTTTTTTAAGTTTTGACTGCACATATCTTCTTAATTCCTATTCTCATTTTAACATCATTTTTAAGTCTAATTGTAGAAAATTTCTCTGCATACTATTAAATTGTAAGAAATTACTGATGCAGGTTGACTTTGATTTATTATTAATGCCAAACCTCAAAGTTAAATTCCAGAATTTCATGTTCAATTTATTGGGCTTTGGGGAATGTCACTAAATATCCTAAATTTCAAGGGTTTGCAATGAATAAAATATGTGGTTTGCACTTTCAGATGCTCCCCAGGCCCCTGTTCATCAAGTGAGCTTTAGATTTGTGAGGACAGTTGTAGAAAATAAACTCCTCTTATTCTCTAAGAAGTGTATAATAAGGACTAAAGAAATATTTGGAAGCTGCTTTGTACAAGTTGTCTTCAGTTAAGAAAGAGCCTACCTTATCGTGCTGATGCTAACTGCTTTTCTGAACTTTTTTTGCTGTTTTTATGAGTTTGGACTCAGCCTGGACTCATCATTACTCCCTGAATTCTAGATACTCTGATGCCAGAGTTTAAGGTCAACATTTTCTGGAAGAATAGCTTTGCAAAGTTATTTTCATTCTATAAATAGTGTTTCTGTACTTAAGGAACTGCCCTTGGAATGGAAGGAGATGTGGCCTTCCAGGCTGGCTCTCTTGGTAGTTTCCCTTGGGGTGGGCTGGCTGAGCCACAGACTTGTCTGATGGAGGCCAGCAGTGAGGCAACCCAGCACCCTCCCCTCATGGCTTTTTTAGGTATCTCCAAGGTGTTCCCTGAGACTGAATTTGTTCTAGAATGATTTTAAGGAGTTAAGACCTGCTCCAAAGTGGAGCTGGAATCCTTCTGTTCCTTTGGGAGCACTTGTTAGAATGCTGTTTGCATTTGGTTTCATTTGGAGTAGCATTCACAGCATTGGAGCCTTTTACAACCGGGAGGAACCTGAAGTATAACGAAGGCTGTCCTGATCAAAGTGGGGAAAATGATGCTTTCACTCTTGACATGAATCATCCTTGTTCTATAAGAACTAACATCCAGTATTCATTTTCCACAAGAGTGTGAAGACAGACCCCAAGCTGCTTTCTTTCTTTCTTTTTTTGTGGTACTGGGGATTGAACCCAGGGCCTTGTGCTTGCAAGGCAAGCACTCTTACCAAATGAGCTATATCTCCAGCCCCCAAACTGCTTTCTATAGCCCACCAATTAACTGTTCATTATAGAGAATATTCAACTTAATTCCCACTTACTAAATATTCAGGGGATGTTTCACTGTACAATGTGTTTTATGTAAAGTGCCATGTTTACTTTAAAGATGTTAGCAATCTCCCAGCTCAACAAAATAGCCAAGAATGTACAAAGTCTGGGCTAGATACCTGGTAATGTTTTTGCTCTTTGATACACAAGAGGTGGTTCAATTGATTTTAAGTACTTATTGAACATCTGTTATGTACAAGACCCTGACATAGGAGCCAAAATGAATGGTCTGGCGTGTCTTCCAGAAATTAGAATTCTCTAGACATCAGTAGGATTTCATCAAATTGTACCTGGTTAGAAGGGTGGGAGGATATGCACAAGAGTGAGAGAGGGATTTGGTGAATAGTAAAAGTATCTAGGAATTTCAAATCAAAAGAAAAATACAAAAATAAAACAAATCAAAATTGAATGCAAATTAAAAAATGGATTTTGTTTTCTCCTAAAGTAGTCCACAGCATTTGATTGTCAGTGTGGAGATATACTTGCTATTTCTTAAGCCTTCATCTTGGCTTACCAAGTGTGGTGTGTCGCATGCACAATACACATGAGATTTATGGCCTGCCTTGGAGGTGTATTCCTTGTGCCTTTGTCAGTCTTTTCCAGAGAACTTGGTGGTGGGGGGGTAGGCCTAAATACTAGCAAAACTAAATTGTAATAAAGTCAGTTTGTTGTTGTTGTTGTTATAAAGTATGAAGACTTTTTCTGGGAGCTGTGGCCACAGGGAAGATGGAAGGAAGGAAATCATACTCGGAAGCATTATCAAGTACATTTTGTCTGCCACATGCAAATGAGATTTGTGTAGAAAAGAGAGCAACCTAAATGGAATGGATTAACTAAGGGTGGATTTTTGTCCAGAACATCTACTTTCAGAGGTTTATAAAATTGTAGGACAAAAGAGTAACCTGGGCCATGGTGAGGTTTAACATTTGGTTGGACTTGAGGTTATCCTGTTGGGTTGTGTGCTCATCTCGTTTAAAAAAAAAAGTGGGTAATAAGAAATTTGTGAGGAGAGGAGAAGGAGTTGAGGGCATTAGTATTTAAGTATTTACTGAGTTCTAGATGAGTTACTGTAGGTTGAATCACTTAGACTTATTACAACCTTCCAAAATAGGCAGTTTTAACTCTTTTATGGTGTAAAAAAAAAAAAAAAATCAAAAATGCTCAGAGGACTTGTAATTTGTGGTTTGTTAGTGACAGAGCTTGGAATGGATCCAGGTCTGTCTCATGCTAACGTCTATTCTTTCTTATAAAGAAGGCAGGTGACTCATCAACCAATTTCAGGTTGCTGTGTCCTGACAGCTCATTTTTTCTTGTAAAAGTTATAGCACTTTATACTGAGGAAATGCCCACTCACATCAGCCATCTTTATCCCTTCCCATTCCTGTTTTCACAACAGTCAAGTTGGACCACTCACAGGATCAGGGTGTGTAAGAGAGGGACAACAAAGAATCAGAGGTCTTCTCTAACACCAGCTCTGTCATTCAGAGGCTCTGTGACCTTGGACAACTTTCTCAACTACTCCCAGCTTTGCTCCTTCAACTGTAAAATAAAAGCAGTGGTATATATCTCTGCGGGGTGGGGCTGCTGATTGGTACCATTAGAGGCTGGGGAGGGAGAATAGTTTCTGTTCAGGCTATTCCCACCTCCCCCAGATCGATGTTCTTTTTACTTTCTCCGTCTTGGCTTTCTCTTTTCTTTGTAGATTGTGACTCCGGAATATAATCTATGTAATACTTTCTTTTTAGTTACACCTGAAAGTAGAATCCATTCTGACATAATTTTACAAGCATGTAATAATATATCTTATTCTAATTCAGTCCCTAGTACCTCTCTTTTCCCTTTCTTCCTCCACCCTCTATTCCCTTCCTTTTATTAATCTTCCTGCCATTTGCGTGTGTGTGTGTGTGTGTGTGTGTGTGTGTATTTAATTCTTGTGGATGTATGTGATGGTGAGATTCACTGTGGTATGTTTTATATAGGTACATGGGAAATTTATGTCAGATTCATTCCACTGTCTTTCCTTTTCCTAATACCCAACTTCCCTTCGCCCACTCCACTGACCTTATTCTTTCCCCCTATTTAATACGTTCTGATGAATTTTCCTTTTGGTAAATTTAATTACATCTGGTGTCATTCAAGCTCTTCATGAAACAGCATGAGAAGAAAACTATTTGAAAACAAACTGGAACCAATGGAAAAATAGATTAATTTGACTCCAAGAGGACAGGAAAGGACAGGCTATTACCCTGGGTAGTTGGAGTGGTTTATAGTGGGTTAGTTCCTGAAAATAGTCACTGCTATCTGTGACCAATGGGTCCCTGCTGGATCATGAGTGTCAGACAATATCAAAAAGCTCCAGATTGGTTTTTCTTTAAAGTTTTCAGTGCCTCCCCAGGATTCACATAAACGTTAATAAACCTGGACCCTGGTCGATGTGTGAGGAATAAATGGTAAATCTATATCTACTATGAGAGGAAAACCTCAAAAAGATAAATCTCCCAAGGTCACTCAGAGTTAGTGGGCCTGAGGCCCTGGGCAAGCCTGTCATCCCTACTACCCTTCTGAGAGGCACCATCCTGCCTATTAACAGCAGCTCCACAAACATCTGGAATGAAGAGATGGGACTTTTGTTTAAAGCAGGTCTCCTGTTCCGCAGAGGCCTGTGGCCTACCCCAGAGTTGGGTTACCTTGGAGGCCTATATCCCAGCTGGGGGAAAAATAATAAATCATCCAGCTATGGGAATGGGGATGTGAGCAGGGTCAAAAACTGCCTGTGGTCTAACCTGAATTATTTCACGTTTAAAATCTATTTTTAAAATCTCATTCCATAAAAAGGGGGAGCGAAGATCCCTGGAGAAACTATAGGAAATCTATAGGAAATAGGAGGAAGAGCTTAGCTGTAGGCCACACTGCCTGGAGTGGGCCTGGGTACAAGTGACTTCCCCTCTAAGCCTTGATTTTTCTCAACTGTAAAGTAAGCCTATCTCCCACAGTTTTCTATCTCTCAAAGTCCTGCCCTTCCTTAAATTTGACTCCAAGGCCATTCCTGAAGATTTTTCCTGAATTTCCCTCCTTGCCACTCTGTCCCATGCTACCTGCCTTTCTCCTCTTCCAGGGCTTCTCCTACATTATAAGTGCATTTTAATTCAGTAAAGGGTAATAGGACCTTGATCTCATACAAATCCCTCAGTAGATGCCTTCTAATGCTTTAACTGAATGAATGGAAACTCAAAACAGAAACTGGGCAATTACCATGTACCAGGTCAAAAATAAAAGTGTTTTTTTTTTTTTTTTTTTTTTAAATGGATGTTCTTGTTTAATTCTTACTGAACTGAGAGCGATACAATGTTCTGAAATTTTTAGATGTATAAACTTCATTTTATGGAGGTCGGGTCAGGCGATTGGTAGGGACTAAGAGTGTAATCAGAATTAACCAATCTGATGAACACAAAGATACAGGGTTACTATATAAAGAGAGTGTAACACAAAGATACAGGGTTACTATATAAAGAGAGTGTATCTTACACGCCAGGCATTTCCTTCTCACAACAACTGCATGAGGAAGATTGTCTTATCCCCATTTCTTAGATGAGAAAATGAAAGAACAGTTTAAGTAATTTTCTTGGCATCATATAGGAAGGAATTAATAAAGGTGGGATTCAAATTTAGACAATTTTAAAAAAATTTCAGTGAAATGCTTTCCACGTGGGGAAATGCTGCTTTGGGTGGTTCCCTTGGGAGGGAAACAGTCTGAGGCTTGCTGAGGTTATAGGGAACAGTCTCATGTTTACTGGTGGTGCTTGAAAAATTTTCTAATTTATAGTTTTCTACATTCTATTTGGGGAAACTTAAAACAGTATAAAAGTAGCCTAATGCATAAATCTTCAACAATGTTCAAGTTTTTAATGAAAGATTTGAATATTTTTGAAGCCAAATCAAGGTAACAGAGCCCATCCTGACTTCTTGTCTCCATAAACATTTGAAGAGATTTAGTTATTTCCTCTCATCCTTTCTCCCAGAGCCACTATTGAATGGTGAAAAGAAACCCAGACAAGAAATAGCCAGGGCACAGTCCTGCTTAATATGCCACTTGAACCTTGCTCTGAATTTCAGTCTTCCAAGTGGAAATGTAAATGACTGTCAAATGGTTGAGTATTCCATTCCCATGGCTAAATTGGGTCCTGTGCATTGGGCAGAATATGCAGGTTTTAGAGTCTCAAATCTTGCAAGTTGACCCTGGACAACTTCTCTAGATTTAAATTTTCTTGTCTATAATGTGAATAAAAAAGTGCTCTCTGGTAAGACCATAAATCAGAACTGAGCTAAGGCTAAGCATGTACATCTATAATATTAGAATCCATGATCACTGAAATAATTGCTATGAGGAATGGTTGGGGTTTTAGGACATTATAAAATATGGCCATTTGACCTACAAAGGGGGGTCAAAATAGATTTCAAGTCTTTTGCCCTAGTCTTTCTTGGATCCCATCCACTTCCTTTAATCTTCCCTTCCTCTTCAAATGAATATTCTATTTGGTTTTTCTTTTCAGACTGTTCACCTTATTTCATTCAATAAAGCTTACTATCCCTATCCTTACTACAAGTTTGGACCCAAACACTATAAGAAGGTTCTAGATGCTGCTTCTCTGTGAAGGTAAAACTAGAATTCCCACCACTGTACCTTTTTATCACTATATTTGGTAGACTGCATGACTGTAGGGGATGGTTAATGGGTACTTGTTGAATAAATCCTGTATCAACTATTGACCAACTAGGGCTTCTTTACTGCAGAAAGATTGCAATGACAGATAAACTCCACAGGCCTCCAGGAGTCAGTCGGTGAAACTCTGGGGGGAGAAGGCACTGTGTGGCTCAAGAGGATGAGCTTGCATCAGATACTCTCTAAGGGCCTGCATGACCCAAGGCACTGGCAAAGTTAGAAAAGGAAACCAAGACTCTCAGCTATTCTATTCACAACACTTTAGACTTTTCACTGTGACAATTTAAATCATTCCTGGCTTAGGCCAGAAATAGCTACTTAATGAAAAGTGCTCATCATTGGATTTCTACCTTCTCCCCAGCCATTAATGATTGGTTGATTTTCATATATTAATCATGCAGCACTCACATGCCTGAGGCCTTGCTGCATGGACATTCTGACTTACTTGGCCTGACCACATTTAACAAATTAATTTAACTGGTTAATTCACACACAAAAAAAACTAGCTTGTTATTACTTTTACATTAATTCAGCAGGACATTTTGCTGGATGCATTGAATCACAGATAAAATCCTTACTTGTGAGTACAAAGTCAGAATCCAGCAGGTAACAGTTATAAACAAAGCTAACTATATATATTTTTTCTTTTTAAATTATGGTAAAATATAAAATTCACCATCTTTACCAGGTTTAAGTGCACTAATATTAAGTGTATGCATGTTGATGTGAAACAGATCTCCAGAATTTTTCACCTCATGAGACTGAAACTTCTATGCCCATCAAACAACTTGTCCTCCTCTCCCTGGTCCCTGGTTACCACCATTCAACTTTTGGTTTCTTTGAATCTGATTACTTTAGATACCTCATAAGTGAAATCAGATTGAATGGATTTGTCTTTTTGTGCTGGTTTATTTCACTTAACGTAATGTCCTCAACGTCTATTCTGGTTGTAGCTTGTGAAAGGATTTCCCTTCTCTTAAGGCTGAATAACCTGTTGTGCTTTTAGCCCATTTTATGGGATCCATTTACTTGTTGAAGGACATTCAAGTTGCTTCCACTTCTTGGCTACGAGTAGTTCTACTATGAACACAGTTGTACAAATGTCTCTTTCAGACCTTGCTTTCAATTATTTTGAATGTATATCTAGAAGAATGGGTACATAATATGGTAGTTATGTTTTTTAATTGGGAACCTCTGTATTACCTTTCATATCTGTTGTACCATTTTATAGTCCAACCAACAGTACACAAAGGTTTCACATTTCTACAACCCCACCGACATTTGCTATTTTTTATTGTTGTCATCCTAATGGTGGAGTGATCTCTTTTTCTCTCAATGAAGCCAGAGTTGTGGATATTTTCTTCATTATTAATAGTGTTAACACCTATATAGAAAAAAACTATTTTTCTTTCCATAGTCACACTTCTTTTAATACTTCTGGAAAACTTCACATTAGCTAACAGATATCATCTAGCTTCCCCCTCACCCTAACCAATTCTCTAGCAGTTGGGTGTCCTATAATTCAATTCCACTCTGACACTGGAGTTAGCAAAGTTAGTTTGCTAGCCCAGAGTTAGCAAAGACCCTAAAGGGTAAGGAATTAGTCCTTCAGTCATTCAAGATTATTCTTGAATTATTATAATAATTAAGAATTATTATTCTTAATTCAGACATTGGATTTCTTAACAACCAGCTATAAATTGGGTTCCCATAAATCCCTTCATGGTTTCAGTAATTTGCTAGAACTTCTCACAGAACCCAGGAAACAGTTTACTTACTACTGCTGATTTATTACAAGGGGTATTTTAAGGGACACAGATAAATAGCAGATGAAGAGGGAGATAGGACAAGGCATGGGAGCGTTTCTAGTGCAGGAGCTTCTTTCCTCATGAAACTGAGGTGAACCACCCTACCAGTATGTTGATGCGCTTGACATCCTGGAAGCTCTCCAAACCCTTTTCAAGGATTTTATGGAGGCACTACCACATAAATTTGGTGGAATATTAACTTGATTTCCAGCCACTATCTCCTTCCTGGAGGATGGGGGAGGATGGGAGTTCCAAGTTTGTAATCTGGGCTTGGTCTTGTGACCAGTCCCCATCCTGGAGGTCACAAAGAGGTTCCTCATTAGAACATAAGTTACTCCTATCACTCCTAAACTTGGAGGGGTTAAGAACTCTGTATTGGGGACCTAGATCAAAGACTCAATATTGGAACAAAAGATGTACCTAGCAACATTAGTTCATGGTAATTAAAAGTGTTGTAGAGATTCTGTGCCGGAAACTACCAAAGTCCAATATACATCCTGTTATAAATCACAAAATTGTAATAACTTACTTATTCTGGTAGATACGCCACATATTAGAGGTAAGATCTTCTCTTACCCTTTAGGGGTTTCCCATACAATGAAAGAATGATCCAAGCATCCTCATTGCCTCCAGGAACTGCACTTTCCTTTTGCATATGATAAAGAAATATTAATATATTGGAACTCCTAGAATTTGCATGTTTAGGTAGTGTGAGTTCTGGATGAGATAGTCATTTCTTTTCCATTTGGTTAAGATGAGAAAATATGGACCTAGTAGCTTCTTGAAAAAGGTTATGAAAAGGCTACTTGGTGGTAGATTAGGCAGCGGGGTAGATGGCTGGAATAAGGGCTAGGATGAGGCTATTTTAGGGTGGGATGTGCCCTGAAATAACTCCTAAAGCAACAGTGAAATAATCTAGTAGTTTCCAAAGGGCAAATATGCTTGGAAGGTATAGAAGAACTGAATGAAAAAATGATGACTCAAGTCATGAAGGTTTTACCACATCTTTGGCCACTGGAAACCATAATCTTGTTCATACTCCTAATTTAAGGAAAAGCTACTACAGGCTTTAAGGAAATGGTAGAAGGTGGGGAAACCATTTTGGCCCAAATGTTGAAGTTTGATGAAGAAAGTCAAGGTAAAAGGCATTCTTAAGATTAAATGCAGAGCGAGAGGGCATAATGACATATCCAGTCCCTTCTTTCCCTTAGTAAGATCCAGAGACCAAGTCTGTCTTCGTCTCCTATGTGAGTAACATGTCTAACTGCCTATGACATTCTTCATATTCCCAAGGTTTCTGACAGAGGGAATAGAATACCCATTCAAGTACCTCAATGTATCTTTTCTGCTCTTTTGCATGGAAATGGCAATGTTTCACCCTCAACTCTGTTAACCATTTTCCATCATTGTGACATGTGCATGGTGCTAATGTCCATGTCTTACCTTGTGATGTTTGACTTTTGCTGTACAATTTCTCAATACTTTACTTGTGCCTACTCTTTTTTCACATTTACCTTTTACCTTCTTAGACTTGGCATTTACTTAAAGGGAAAAAAAAAAAAGCTGGGCTTTGGTTTAATGACACTGATTTTCTTTAAGAAAGTCTTAGTTGTACAGCCAAGAAGTTTTATTCCATTGCTTCATTTCTCATATTCCTTTCAATTTTATGTTCTGTGAACAGTACAGTTTCATCTCTTTCCATTTCCTGGGGAAGGTTGACACGATCTTTAACCAAATTCAATGGCCCATTTTATTCCAATCATTGTTTAAGATGTTAAAACTTAATCAAAGTTGCACTTCAGGAGAACTAGATAAGATTTGGCACACAAAATCTTACTGCTATTTATTGAGGATTAAGTATTTGATAAATGGTACCCCTCTCTATTTTTGACTGGTAACTTATTGAAAAACATTTTACAGGAGTTTAAAAATGAAGTTATCAGTGAAAATGTTGATTCCAGAATATTCTTTGACCTGAGGTCAACTGAATTTTTAAAAAATTTATTCCTGACTCCTCAAGTTTAATTTATCTGACTACTCACAGGCTACCCTTCTATCTCTCTTGCAATTTCTCTTCAGAGCAAGGACTTCCTATTTCTCTTCCTTAACAGAAACTACCCCTACATCTTGTTCTGCTGTCCCAGGGGTTTATGTCCTGTGTTTTAGGGAGAGAAGCAGTGAAAAGCCTGCAGGAAAAGAAACAATGACCAAGAAGGACAAACGTTTTGTTCAGCATTGTAATCACTGTGACCAAAAGACCTGATGAGAAGAGTTTTAGAGGAGGAAAAGCTTATTTGGGGTTCAAGGTTTCAGAGGTTAGTCCATAAATGGCTGATTCCAGTGGTCTGGACTGAGGATGAGACAAAATATCACAGTGGAAGAGTGTGGCAGAGGAATGCAGATCAGAACATCATACTAAGAAGCAGAGGGAACTCCACTCTCCAGGGATAAAATATAAACCCCAAAGGCATGCCTCCAGTGATCCACTTCCTCCAGCCATACCCTGCCTGCCTACAGTTACCACCCAGTAATCCTTATCAGGGGATTAATGTACTGAATGGGTTAAAAATCTCATAACCCAATCGTTTCACCTCTGCCCTTAAGGACTCTGCCCTTCCTAATCTCATGTTACTTTTCCCAGAACTCTTTTTCACAAATGGCTCCCCTTCCCACCCTGCTTTTAACCTTGGCTTCCTCTTGGGAAGAACGACTTTATCAGTTATGAGATCTTTAGAGGGTCCAAGACAATGCTGCATCCTGAACTGCAGGCTAGATGTCTTGAGAGTCAGATACTTGCTGAGAACCCAGAAGATGTTTCCTTGAGCAGAATAAATAGTGCAATGGTGAAGCAAGAAGTGTAGGTTTTTCCAGGAGAGTCTAATTACAAGATTTTATAAGTTCCATAACTCCACACACTAAGGCAGAAAATGAAATAACTGCCTTAGTAAGAAAAATGGGAAAACAAGTCCATTTTTATCTTAAGCACAGCTTGTTCACACCCTCCTAATACACATCGGGTTTAATGATGTTTATTTCCTTTCTTCTGAGAAAAAGCTAAAATGGAAAAAGGATAATATGAAACAAGTTTCACTAAGATCTGTGTGTTTATCCAGAGAGAAAATTCAGGTATGGCTACAAGTGGACAAGCCACTTTAAAAATTCATCTAAGAATCTCTCTAAAAATTGTCAGCTGCTGTCCAGGGCTGTAATTGAGGTCCAGAACTGGAGTCACCAATGGACTCTAGCTCAGATCAGGTAGAAGTCAAGATTGTTCCTTTGAAATAGTTTTCTGCTAGAAGGCAAGACCCATCGACTACCCACATTCCACATTTCCCCCTCATAGATGGCGTTCAGTTGAGGACACAGGCCAAGGGCATAGGAAAGTAATCCTGAGCAAGACCTGGTGTTGGGGGCAGCAGGGAAAGGGGACTCTATAAGAAGGAATGTAGACTCTAGTGCCTCTGACATTAGGCAGGACATGTATGTCTGTAGTCAATATCGAAAATAAACACGAGGACAGTAGCACAAGATGGCCATACAAGGCTGCCTCCATGGAGGGGAGTGGAGGGGACACGGTGGTGAACTGTACAGCGGGAGTCCTGTCCACAGAGGTGTTCTCTGTTCAGCTCAAGCAGGATATTGAGCCAAATGCTACTTGACCTTTTGCGATCTCCCACATTTCAAAGAATGGAAACTAATGTAAAAGCTAAAACTATGGACAAGCAAAATGTCTGTGGGTAAATTTGACTCCAATTTGTTATAAAAAGTGTCCAAGTTTTAAAGACAGGGAGGGCTTCTGTGGATGTCACACTTACACAGGGGGAGCCCAGGGCTTTCTATTTATCTTCTTTCCAATTCATGCCCCTACCAACCCATGGTTTTCTTGGACCACTAGCTCAGGTTACCATTTATTAAGATAGAAGATGGAGGGATGAGAGTCTTGGATTCCTTTTTCAGGAAAGCAATTTGAAACCTGTGGTATTTGTGTCTTCACTGGCCACCTCATGGATTTTCATGCAGGACCCCCACAAAGGACTAAGAGACCCCAATTGCCCTGTATCTGTGTCTGGGGCACAGAAGCTCGTGTGCTGTGATACACATGGAGGAGAAGCTTAATTCATACACCGTGATCTTCATTTGTTTTATGAAATGAAAACTGACTCCATTTCTTTAGAAGATGCACAAGCCGTTTGCATACACCAGAGGTCACAAGTGCTGTTCCACAGACCATGGGGACCTGGGACTAGATAAAATGTCCCCTTTGAATCTCGTAGGTAGGCCTGCCTCACCAGTTTTATACAGTCCTATGTTCTACCTTTTACACCCCATAGTTTTCCTTACTGCATAAACCCTGAAGCTTCTTGGGTTTGTGGACCCTGTCTTAAACATGTTTTTTGGTTGAAGGTCAACCATGATATGAACTTCCTCCTATATCATCTTATGCCTCATAAAAACGGACACAATTTTCTCTCAACATTCTGGTGAGATGGAACCAGTTAATAACATCAGTTCACATATTTCTGAGATGCTTTTTTTTTTTTTATCTTCTAAATGCTGCCAACCCCCTTTCCAGTCTGACAACACTCATTTAGGATCATTTTAACTTGACATGAGTCTTAAAGATGGGAAACTGGGGTTACAGGCTAAATTTGGTCTCAATAACTGCTTTGTTGGGGAAAGGGGCCAAAATGGTGTTTAAGACATTAAAATTCTCTGCTCTGCTCTGTCATTTCTAAGAAGCCCCATCCACTCTATGATGTACCATAGTCAACTGCTTCAGATGTGTGTGTGTGTGTGTGTGTGTGTGTGTGTGTGTGTGTGTGTATGTCTGCAACCTGTGAACAGCTGTGTCTGTGGCTTCTACATCCAAACATAGGATTGGAGGTTGGTCCCAGTCTGTTCCTACCATCACCATCAGGAGTACTTGGGACACTGATCATAGATTATACTAGATTGGCTACCCAGGAGACTTGGAGCCTTCTCAGACTAAGTCTTTCAGGTTGCCTAAAATCATGGAATTCCTTGTACTAAAACCTAAAGAAGCCTCTGGAAGTTAGCCTTTCAGAGATGGGTTATGCCTGAATTCTAATTCTTCTGCACAAAAATGTATCTTGCTGTAGCATATTTACCCATCTGTCATAGGAAAATAGTTTAGAATTTTGTTAGTTTGCTTTCCTTTTTCCTTTCTGAATACAAGCTCTCTAGCTTAGCCTGACTTCAACAGTCATCGGTAAGAGAAGGTCTGGAGAATAAGATAAATTACAAAAGAAATGCTGAGGGAAAGAGCAAGAACGTACTCAGATTTTGGTATGCAAAATTAATTTTTCATTAATAATTAATAGATTTGCAAACATGAGATGGTACTGAGGGATGTTCCAGTTCTCTGAAGAATATCCCCCCTTAAGAGTACCATCACATAAGACTGGGTGGATCAACAAAAAGCACAGACCCCAGGTGCAAGGAAGATGCCTTATCTATTCATGCTGGCCCGGTCCCCCTGAGAATGAGCGGGCATCTCTGACTGCTGGTCCCATAAGTGTGATAGGGGATGGAAAAGATGTACTGCTCTTTCCCTCCTGCAGGTTTAGGCTTGAGGAGAACCAGGAACATTGGGTGAATGAAGATAATGCAGGAAATGGATAAGGTCTGACTGCCCTGGGTTCTCCTGGTGCTCTGCTATAGGGAAAATATTGGTGGTCAGCATCCAGAAGCCAGAGGTTTAGTCTTTCCAAGTTGCCCTAATTCCTCTGTCAGGAAGTCACTGAATTGACAGCCAGTGGGCTTGTTAAGGGACTGGTGTGACAATACAAGGTGACTTTCCACCAGGAACGTGGCAAGATTCTCATGAACTATAGGAGTTGAACAACGAGTCAGCAGAGGACCACCAACTGAGCAGAAGGGTGACTCTGAATCATGTTAACTCCATTATGGAAAGGCTAGAGAGCCCTGGGCACCAGGAGGAAGAGGACCATTGTTCTAGAGGCCAGGGCACACAGCATCCCAGTACAGGGTCAGGGAATCCCTCGCTCCCAATGTCACCAAGGGCTCATGTACCTGACTCCCCTAAACACTTGAATTCCAGTTTAGGTGGAGAGACAGGGGCAGGCATGGTTGATCTGGCATAATAGGCAGCCTTGCTTAGACTGAACACAATTTTAAGGAGATATTTAAATTTTTTTTTGGTACTGGGGATTGAACTGGGGGCACTTGACCACTGAGCCACACTCCCAGTCCTATTTTGTATTTTATTTAAAGACAGGGTCTCTGAGTTGCTTAGTGCCTCACTGTTGTTGAGGCTGGCTTTGAACTCACAATCATCCTGCCTCAGTCTCCTGAGCTGCTAGGATTACAGGTGTGTGTCACTGTGCCCAGCCTATTTAAATTATTGAATTAAATTATATCTAAAGTAAATTGAGAAGAAATTAGGGTTCTAGGAGAAATATTACCTTAATTATAGATTAAATAATGTTTGGTTCACCTTGCACATGTGAGTTGTAGTAAGTTAAATTTTTTGACCCTGCTATATGTATATGGAGATGGGAAGAATCTGATTCTTCCCCTAAGAAGTCAGCAAAAAAATTTAGGAAAATTACATGAACCTTTACAACAGACAATTGTTATTTAGAAAAATTTCTTTTACCTAGTATATAAAATGATATAAGTCAACCATGAAATATTGCAGCCCTTTATAAGACCAGCCAATGAGCTTTTTGCTCACTTAATATGTATAATTCTTTATAGAGTATAAAGCAGTTTCACAAGAGAAATCTCATTTTATCCTTTTCAGGGGAAGGATTCTTGTGAGCTAGATGAGGATTTTTCACTGTATAGAGGAAGTAAGGCAGAGATCTGAGACCACTAGCCCAAGTTGGGTTAACCCAAGTTTTCATCAAAATATAATTAAACATATTTTAATATCATTTTAAACCATGTGATGTTTAAACATATATGTTATTAATGTTCAAGTAGGGTGAGCATATCTGTCTCTTTAAATATTATTTTTGGGGTGGGAGCATTTAAAATCCTTGAATACTTTTTGATGTATGCATTATTATCAACAGTCATCCTGTGCAATAGGAAAATGAGAACTTTGATTATAGTAATTGCAGAGTTACAGGGGGGTGTAGTGCAGTAGTATCATGTGAAGCAGTTGTCCTGTCATGAGCCAACCAAGGAAAGTTGTCCTCCGAATGCCCCGAGACATTCTTTTGGATGGAATGCATATCCTGCTAAGTTGCATGTCTACAGATGGGTAGACTTGAAAAATACCACCACTTCTTTTATGTGAACTTAATCAGACTGCTGATGCCTGATGGTATCCTAAATACTGAGGTCAACGTGGCCTCTGCAGGACAGAGGAGACCAAATAACTGCAGTAGAAACATCCCTTTCATACTCAAATCCTAAGCTAAGAGAACCATGAAGATGTGTTAAATATGAAACCATGAGGTTGGTAAGCTGAAAATGTGGTATTTGTGGGAGTTGATTCAATCCAGTGACCAATAAGTGTCCATTTGCAGGTAGATCAAGGGACCTGAAGAAGAAATGCCCAGACTGAGGCATAAAAGAAGGTGGGAATTAGGTGAGTGTAGGTGGGTAATGATTCTAGGTAGAGGAATCATGTGTGAAGGGCAAGAAGTGAGAGAGGAAAACTGCATGGATCTACGTCCCTGTAAGAAGGCCAGTTCAGCAGGACCACAGATCATAAGAAGCTGTGATGATGTATCTGGAGATATCAATGGGCCAAACTGAAATAACCTCAGGGCCTTTTTGACCATCTTAGACATTACAACAGCAAGAATCTACCGCTCCACAAAAGGCATGGAGAATTTCATCGATCACTCAAAGAACAAGTAGATCCTCCTTTATCTAAATTTTCCCAGAACTTAGCAAAAGAAGAAAAGCTTCTGAAACATTATACAAGGCTAGGTTAACTTTAATATAAAAACCACATAAGAACATGACAGAAAACCACATAAGAACATGACAGAAAATAAAATTATGGGGCCATTTTATTTATGACCATAGAAGCAAAAATCTTGATATTTTCCTCAAATCTAATCTTTTTTGAAGTGTTATGATTAAAGACAGTGTATCTCAGGAGCAGAATGATTTAATATCAGAAAACTTATTAATGTGATTTACCACATTCATAAGCTAAAGGACAAAAATATCTGAATTATGTCAGCGTTACCTATTTGTTATGCTTTGCTTTCTTTTAACATTGGTATCCTTTTTTTTTTTTTGTAGAGGCTTGAAAGTTGAAGTTTGAATTTTTGTTCTGATGGTTATTCCCAAATGGTTGGATGCCATAGTTATGCCCATTAATTCATAAAGGGCACCTGTAGGTGACCCTGTCCTGGTCCCTCTGGCCCTCCCAGTAGGGAGGATGGTAGCACATTTTCATCTTTCTGTTGCACCTCATTTCCTCCGTTCTTTTCTTTGGATCCTTGGCAGTTTTCCTCCTCCACTCCCCAGACTGATGTGGGCAGCGCGGTTCTTCTCCCCTCTTCCCCTTCTATCACATCCTCCCCTCCCTGCTCTTCTTCCTCTTGAACTACAACATTTATGACTTTTTTTCCCACTTACCTCCCATCTATCTTTGCGTCCTTCTCATTTATCTTCTTCCTTTTCCAACAGCTCCCTTGGTGGCATATTTTCTGACATCTTATGTAAAGCCTGGAAATGTCTTTACTGTGCCTTCACTTTTAAATGGTAGCAGAGTAAGAGAAAATAGGATTAAGGATCTTTCATTTCAGTAACTTGAAGATGTGAATACATTGTATTCCTGTAGTCAATGCAGCTGAAAAATCTCAATTGTTCCCCGCCCCCCCAAAGGAGATTTGCTCCCCTTGTGCCCTTCAGAAGCTTTTTGCTTTCTAGAAAATTTTATCATAAGTCTCAGAAGCGATTTTGTCCCTTCAAGTTTCCTTGATGTCTAAACTCTTTCAGAATGTAGGCCTAGGTCTCTCTTTAGTTTTGGGAAAGTCTCATTAGTCATTTTACAAAAGAATCTCTCCCCTTTCTCATACTTTCTTTCTTGGGGACTCTTTTTTTTTTTTTTTTTTTTTTTAATCCTTACTTTTCCCTTTTCTCTACCTATGTCCTTCCTAGTGTTTTCTGGGAGTTCATCAGTCTAATCTTTTCACTCACTAATTTGTTATTTAACTTTGTTCTGCAATTAATTTCTTCTATTGAGTTTTCATCTTAATGCAATATCTTTCATAGCCAGTTTTTTAAAAAAAAAAAAACCCTATCAATCTCGTCCCTACTTTAGGTGCTCAATACTTATTTAGTTTTATATTCTGTCAGTTTGTTATGTTGATTATCCTGATTATCCTGTTTTATCTTCTTGTTCCTTTGGGTTTTGAATGTGGTTGTTCGTTGGTCAAGTCTGGGCTTCATGATGGTCTCTTCTGTGATTCATGATGGTTTCTTTGTACTGAGTGTCTTGCCTGGAGTCACTTGGGACTAGGTTTCCCAGGTTGAGCACCACATCTCCCAGCACTGTGGGCTCCTTATCTCCAGGGCACAGAAAGGAAGATTAGATGCCAGAAAATTCAAGTGGAGTCTTCATGTTTTGGGTGGATAATTCCCTGAGAAGATACTTACCTGCTAGACAAATGGTTTGTCAGGAATGACCAGGGTCTGGCTAAACTGGTATGAAGTTCTTTTGATTTGAAAACATTTTTTTTTTAATATAAACACAATTGCTTTGTTAATTCCTATGAAAAAGTCATTTGTAGGGTGGAATATGTAGCATTACTACAGCTAAGGAAAATAAATGAAAAACCAAAAAGTAGGCCAGAGCTAACACTGTTCATGAGAAAATAAAAGTCTACGTGAGCCATCTGAAGCAACAATAAAGAATAAAAAATAAAAAATGTGGCTATTAAAATGTAAATGCCACAAAAAAATCTCTCTAGCTCCAGCTTTTTATTAAATAGCTTAAGGAAAGATCCATCATTTTAATCTGTCACTACTTTCACTTCATAGCTTGTCAGTCTCATCAACCAAAGTGAGACAGATTCTCCTGAAAACCATTAGGAACCCAAAATCAACATTAGGCATTCTCATTAGTTTTTGTCATCCTCTGCTAATTAATTCAGAAACATTTTCAGATAAACCATGGGTTATGATTATAGTGTAAACGTTCCTCAATTGCCCTAATGAGGCAGGTAGGGGGAAGAATCACGCATTGGTCAGCGTAGCAAGCAATCAATAATTCTATCAGTGCTTTCCTGGTAAATTTAATATCTCCTTTGGTTTTGTCCTACAAATTTTTCTTTTAAAATTTATGCTTTACTTTTAAACATCTCACATTCTTTCATCTCCTCCCTATAGGTTCATTTTCTAATACCCCTTCTGTTCATTACTACTTCATATTCATTTCAGGAAGAATTGCTTAAATATTAGTGTGCTCAAGTTTAGAAGAGTGAAGGAAGGATATAATGATTTTAATTAATAGCATTTTTTGGGTATATGTGTATAACATTGTTAATTCCTATACTATTTATAAGCCCAACCCCCTAACCCCCCCAAAAAGGAATTAGAAGTTCTATGGGCATCTAGATAAAAATCTGGAAAAACAGAGCTGCATCATCATGAAAATAAATGTCCCCAAATGAATTAGAATAGTAATTTTAAAGCATGTTTGTATGTAAATTCCTATACTATTTATAAGCCCAACCCCCTCCCCCCCCAAAAAAGGAATAGAAGTTCTATGGGCATCTAGATAAAAATCTGGAAAAACAGAGCTGTATCATCATGAAAATAAATGTCCCCAAATGAATTAGAATAGTAATTTTAAAGCATGTTTGTATGTCTTTTCCCCCCAGATATAAGGTGAGTAGTATAAGGTTTAGAAACCTTGTCTTTTTCAACTTAATATCCTAGAACCCGAATTTCTGATAACTAGTTGAGGTTCAGTAATATTTTTTAAGAAGAATTAATGAAGATGAGAATTGATGTATAATATCATGGTCCATGATCTACCATAGACTATCATTGTGGCATTATTGTAAAAAGTAAAAAAAAAAAAAAAAAAACAAAAGACATTTTTTTGAACTTAGATATCCTTGAGTTTCAATCCTGAGATTTCAATTTACTGAATGTTAAAACTTATCAATTACAGCATAAAAAATCACCCCAAATCTTAGTTGCTTATAACCATATTTACTATCCAACAGCTTCATTGGGAAAGGAGTCCTATTGCATCTTACAGTCTCAGGGTTTCTTATAGGCAACAATCAAGGTGTTGGCCAAAGACATAGTCTCCTTGGGTTGAACTGAGGATAGGGTTGCTCTCAAGCTTGCTGGTGGAATTATTGGTGGGATTCAGTTTTTTGTGGGCTGTAGAACTGAGGGCCTCAGTTTCTTACTGGATCTTGGCCAGAGAGACCATCCTCAGTTCCATGCCATGTGAACCACCCCCTAGGGCACCTCCCATCATGGCAGTTGGCCTTATTAGAGTGAGCAAGCTAGAACTAGAGAGTGAAAGCGAGTTGGCAGTGACTTTTAGGTGAGTCTCAGAAGTGACATCCCATCACCTTTGCTATGTTGTATTAGAAGTTGGCGAATATCAGATGGCCAGGACCATTCGGGGTTGTTTTTGAAGACAGCTTGCCACAGTAGCCATGTGATCTCAGTAATTTACTTAAGCTCTTTTACTCCATTTGCTCATTTATGAAATAGGAATATTAATAGAACCTACCTGTTAGTGCTGCTGTGGCAAAAATAATGAGGATGCCCAGCTCAGTGGCTTAGCAAGATGCTAGACACAGAAAAATTCAGAGCCATGTTGTTTGTGTAATGATCCTGTTTTCAGTTACACCATCTCTTTTGCATGTCGATTCACTACTTAGAAAGTCGGGATTAGATGATCTCAATGGAGCACCCCCGCCTTTCTTTAGGTAGTACTGGGAATTGAACCCAGGACTCTGTACCATGCAGTCTCACATCTAAGCCTAATGAAACAAACTTGATTTTTCTAGACCTAGAAATATGTGGAAGTCTGTCTCATTTTCAGTAGGTCAATAGTTTTTGGACCCAACATGATTTTCATTATCATGTTTTAAAAATCTGTTAATCCAAAGGAGTCATTCTATTATCAGTGGTTGGAGTAAGTCAACTCTTGTGAGGGTTCTATCATGAAGAGTCAAAAAGTTTTATGAGTTTTAGTTCCCACTTAGCTGGTTGAGAGACTGTAGACAATTCCTTCACATTCTCATTACCTAGTTTTTATCTGTATATATCAGAGAAAAATACTTCTAACTGAAGACAAATGCTTTGAAATTTTTCTATTAAGTGGAGTCAAAAGTAGAAAACGTTCGAAATTTTTCTATAATAATCCAAGTCATTGGATGTTGTAAGAAATCCCTGAGGTCTCATTTAGGCTTTCTTAGAAATAACTCTAGATATTTATAAGTGGTCACAATGAAGTAAGAAAACTTGAATTTAAAACCAGATCCGTACATCCTCCAATCATTTTTGTAGGATGCTATTATAAATTAATCATCTTTGGAATTCCCTTTTTGCAACTACCTGTGGAATTGAGGTGAGTCCTTTTGAACATGCTTACTGATGAAACTTGTCTCTTGTCATTTCTCAAAACCAAATACAATCAGAGCAAGAACAGTGGTTTTAAGTGGCTGATCATAATGGGTATAAAAAACAATAGCAAAATGAGATGACTTTTTTTTCTTGCATTAAAGACTAGCTTCAAAGGTAGTTCAAAAGAGAATTGCTCAAATTGTTTAGGGCAAGAAATCTGCATTGAAAAATTCTCATACATCTTTTAGTTTATTTTGAAAAAAAGTCTTATTTGAAGTATTATTTGATTTGAACTGGAACCATCTTGGTAGTAATTAAAATTGTTTCAATCACTGAGAATTGTGTGACATTGGGAGAGATACTTGTTTTCCCTGAGTCTCATTTTCACTTGTGATATGGGATGTCACAGAGATGTGATCATTAAATAAAGGATTATGTCAATGCATCTCACAAACCTTAATGGGTAATACCCATGACAGTTACCAACATTAGTATCATTTTGTGCATAGTTTCTTATCTAAATTTAATGAAATTATAAGCTAATAGAATAGATGGGTATTTCAAAGTTGATAGGAATAACAATGACATTTTCAGATAGTTACTGCCTGTTCTGAAACCATGTTGTATTCTTTAATTATATAATCATATTTAATATAATCATCATGAAAAATGTTTCCATTTTATAGGTGGGAACGGTGAAATTTAGAGAGCTCAATTTTATCAAAATTATAAAACTAGCAAGGGACAGAGCTGAGATTTCAGGTTCATCATAATAACTTCCAAACCAGTTCTTTTAAGCCATATGCTAAACTGCTTCCATTTCCAGCACAGATTAGGAAGAGAAAAGGAATGTAGGAGCCATTCCTACTATGTCACAGGGTGATTCTCAAACCTGGCTGCACCTGAGAATCACCCTGGAAGTATTAAAAATACCGGAACATCTAGGACATACCTGAAATTGATTAAATCAAATTCCTTGAGAGTTGAATCCAAATATTAGTCTTCTAAAAACTAATTAGATTAGGTGATTCCAAAATGCTGCCAAGTTTGGGATTCCTTGTATTTAATGGTTGGCTCTTAAGATAGACTGGCAGAGCAAAAGAGCTCGGGCTTGAGAATAAGATGATTCTAATTCCTGTGTGCCCTTTTATGAGTCAGGTGATCACAAACAGGTTATTGCCCTTCTCTAAACCTTGAAAATGATGTTTGCAATACCATGTATTTATGGTGAAAATGAAATAAAACCACCTATGAAATATACCAGCACACTGTCTGAAATGTAGATAGTGCCCAATAGTAGTAATGCTTTGTATTTCTGGTGCATGCACAGCACAGAGTTTCAATTGCTTCATGAAACCTTCAAGCATATATTCTTTAGTCCCTGCCAAGATATGTAGGATGCTACTATGAGGTGCCACCATCTCTTTCAAATCATTGATTTTATCATATTTTAAGGAAGTAGCATGGGACTTACATTTCCATAAAAGGCTAACAATATTTAGCAATGGGATTGATAAATTACTTATCCTGAGAGTAATCCAGGCACTTAGTAATGAGGAATATAGTTATTCGATGACTTGATGAGTTAATATTGGTGTTCTAGACAAATAAAAATTTAAAAAAATACATCAACTGAAAATAGTTAATCGTGTTCTTTAATGCCTACAAAATCTTGCGAATGTTTTCCTACTCTTGTTTTCTTTGCGATCAAGAGTGATATGTAAGAAGTCTCAGTGATTTTAAATTTGTCTATTTTTTCAAATTTTTCCGTATTTTGAAATTATGCTCTTAACTACATATAAATTTTGGATTGTTAAAAATATATTGGTGTTCTAGAAATGACCACTTGCATTTTTTTATTAATTTTATCTTTTTGATTCATTGTACACAAATGGGATACAACTTTACATTCCTCTGTGTGCATTCGTTTATAGACATGTCTTTTAAATTTTTTTTTCATGTAGACATTGCCCTTTCCCCTTATAACTTGTTTACTTTTCTCACGCAGGTGTAGGCAGCGGGGTCGTTCGAATTAGTCTTTTAAGTGAGTGTTTAATGGAGATGAGTAATTGCTTGCAGCTGCATATACTGGAGGAATTTGTTTTTCTTTTAGTAGGGGACAAGATAATTTGCCAGACAACTTTGGAAAGTGTCATCTTGGTTGTCCCCTTATACTTGAGGGTGACTTTGTCTCTAGAATTGAAATGCTGTGCTCCCCTTCTTTCCCTCATAAGACATTCTGGTACTGGGAGTTTAGGATGTTTCCCCTCTTCAGTACAGAAGGAGATCTGTATGGCTTCATTTTGAGTGAGGATTATAATATGAATTATGGATAGGTTTTCCAGGGTGGGGGTCAGCAATTTTAAGGAGCTGGACCCTCCTGATTTAATCTAAAATATCTTTTGAAGAGGTATTAGGAATGGATACATTTTGAAACTATAGGTATGTTCCTGAGCAACACTTGGATAGGATAAGTCACTGAGGTCTGACATAATGTTAGGAAGAACCTACATGTAATCTTCAGATTTGATGGAAAATTCTCAAACTCCCTATCTACAAAATCAATTCCATCATCTGCTGATGGAAAGGCAGACCACAATGTGTATTTTCCCCAATGCAGCTACAAAGTTACTGTCCCAGAAAGATAGCAGGTGAGAATTTGTTTCTTCCAGTGTAGATGGATTTACAGGCACGAGGAATCACGTCCACCGAGTGATTTTTGGTCCCCATTTCCCTTGTGATGCTACAGAACCATACATGACCCAGAACAGAAGAAAGCGACAAGACTCTTTTGTCCTGATCAACATCAAACTCCTTCCACTTCCCCCCAATTAAAACTGGATTTTGAACTTCAGCAGTGTGAAAGTTGGATTTGAGATCTTCCATTTAGAATTTTCTTTTTCTTTTTCTTTTTTTTTTTTTTTGCTTAGTGCCTCACTTTTCCTCACTTTTTTTTTTTTAGATTTTTTTTTTATTATTGTATACAAATGGGATACATGTTGTTTCTCTATTTGTACATGGAGTCAAGGCATACCATTTGTGTAATCATAAATTTACATAGGGCAATGATGTTTGATTCATTATTATTTTTCCCTTCCCCCACCCCTCCCACCCCTCTTTTCCCTCTATACAGTCCTTCTTTCCTCCATTCTTACCACCCTCCTTATCCCTAACCCTAAACCTAACCCTAACGCTAACCCCTCCCACCCCCCATTATATGTCCTCATTCGCTTATCAGCGAGATCATTCATCCTTTAGTTTTTTGAGATTGGCTTATCTCACTTAGCATGATATTCTCCAATTTCATCCATTTGCCTGCAAATGCCATAATTTTATCATTCTTCATTGCAGAGTAATATTCCATTGTATATATATATATGCCACAGTTTCTTTATCCATTCATCAACTGAAGGGCATCTAGGTTGGTTCCACAATCTGGCTATGGTGAATTGAGCAGCAATGAACATTGATGTGGCTGTATCTCTGTAGTATGCTGATTTTAAGTCCTTTGGGTATAGGTCAAGGAGTGGGATAGCTGGGTCAAATGGTGGTTCCATTCCAAGCTTTCTGAGGAATGTCCATTTCCAGAGTGGCTGCACTAATTTGCAACCCCACCAGCAATGTATGAATGTTCCTTTTTCACCACATCCTCGCCAACACCTATTGTTACTTGTGTTCTTGATAATCGCCATTCTAATTGGGGTGAGATGAAATCTTAGGGTAGTTTTGATTTGCATTTCTCTTATTACTAGAGATGTTGAACATTTTTTCATATATCTGTTGATTGCTTGTACATCTTCTTCTGTGAAGTGTCTGTTCATTTCCTTAGCCCATTTGTTGATTGGATTATTGTATTCTTGGTGTAGAGTTTTTTGAGTTCTTTATAGATTCTGGAAATTAGCGCTCTATCTGAAGTATGAGTGGCAAAGATTTTCTCCCACTCTGTAGGCTCTCTCTTCACATTACTGAGAGTTTCCTTTGCTGAGAGAAAGCTTTTTAGTTTGAATCTATCCCAGTTATTGATTCTTGCTTTTATTTCTTGTGCTATGGGAGTCCTGTTAAGGAAGTCTGATCCTAAGCCAACAAGTTGAAGGTTTGGACCTACTTTTTCCATTTAGAATTTTCTGGAGACTTTCTGCAGAGTACTTGTAGAGGAAAACCGGACTGGCAGCCAATATTGGTTTTAAGTCATAGCTTTGCCATCTCTGGGTTGTGAGATACCTAACAGTCCTGGCCTCTGATGTGTACAATGGGGATGATATTTTCCTACATCAGCATTATTGTGAGGATGAAGAAATCACTTACTGTAAAGTACTGGACCAATGTAAATATTTCACCTGCTCAGTTTTTTGGTTTAGTTTTGGCCAGGCAATAAAATATGAAAAAGGTAGTAAATATTTTAAATTAGAAATATCATCACTTGTGGGCAGTTGCTTACTTTTCTCCAAAACCTGGCCAGCCTACCCTTAAGTCTTTAAGAGTAAGTCATCAGTGCTAACACAAACCCCAAGTTAGTATTTCCCACAACGTGCTCAGGTAAACCTAAGAGAGGCCTTCTAGCATGGTGGTAAAAGATGCATCTGGAATTTAGATGCCTGAGTTCATTGCCCATTAGGTCACACACAAGCTATGTGACTTTAAGCTTTCTGTCCCACATTTTCTGATAGGGTATTTGTAGGATGAAATGAGACAATCCATGTAAAGTATTGAGAATGGTGCTCAGAATGTAATAAGCATTGGTTGTTATTTCAGAGAATAAAAATTATAGCATTTGGGGGAAATGATCTTAAAAATTAAATTTTCAGAAGAAAGGTTGGCACTCATATTTTTCATATTCTTCCAAATGTCATTTTATCTGTTGACATAGGCATGTCTGAACTGGTACAAACATACACCTAATAGTGGATATAGTTTACTGAGTACCTCTTATATGCCAGGGATTGTGTTTATGTTTCTGAGGTAGGAACTGTTTTCCCCATTTTTGTAGAAAAGATAACCAAGGCATCACATAATCAAGTGACTTGACCCAGATCCTTAACCAGTACACTTGCATCTGAGATTCTTCAAAGCATGTGTCCTTTACTCTATACAATTCCCTCTGCAATCTTGCCCTCTGAAGAAGCAGAATCATCTTTTTATCTCTTACAGCAATGGAAATGAAACCCATGTATGCATCTAAGGCAACAGCAGTTCTTGGAGGGTTATGGGCAAGGAAGTGGTTTTTGTAAATCAAATCACATTCCAAATTCAAAATGAATATTAATATTTCAACAAACAAGTAAAATACTCTCAACAATCTTCTTTTGAAATTTTTTTTGGCAAATGTAATTTAGGTATTATTCAAAGGCTTTAGTCGTAATAGCTAACCTAGCTAGCCTGTGGTACTATAGAATGGATTAATTTTTATTGAAGAATATCGGTCATTTGTGAGGTTGATTTTTTTTTCTCTCTCCCCTCTTTCCACATATTTTTTATTGATGCATTACAGTTGTACATAATGATGGAATCTGTTACATATTCATACATGCACTCAGTATAACAATATAATTTGGCTACTCTCACTGCCCAGCAATTCCCTCCTCCCTGCCTCTGGTGCCTTTCCTTTACTGATTTGTGAAGTTGATGTTGATGAGAATGCTGTCAATGTGAATAGAAAACTGGCCAAGTGTTCAGCTCCATCTGGCCAGATACTTGTTGTCGCCACTAGACAGCAGCATTGGCATTGGAATGACACGTTCATACTGAAAAACTGCCTATGAAATGCAGATGCTTCCTAAATTTATAATATATAAAATGATTGGATGCAACAATTTCCTACGACAGCAGACATCACATGATTGTAATTAGATTCTTCTGTATTGTTGGCATTGTCTTCCTGAAGGGACTTCTTAGGGCCCTGTGCCTGAGTTTCGGGGCCCCAAGCCAACCCTGTGCATTCAAGACTAAAACCTATCCTCACTTTTCTCCTTCAATTCTGTCTTCCCTTCCCATGTGCAGACCGTAGGCATGCTGGAGGATCCTGGTGTGAATTATCTTTTTCCTTCAACTGCAACCATGACCACCACAGAAGTTGATTCCTTGCTTAATAAGACTCTTGAGGAACCCCAACACTTGTCACAGATGTCACTACTCATCCTCCTTGCACTCCTGCAAGGTACAGTGCAAAGAGCCCACACGCTGTCCTCCTAACCTTTAGCATGGACAGGAAGATAAAGTCCTTTGTGGTTTAAGTCGCCCTCCTGCTTGCCTTTGGAACTACAGCAGCACTCGATTGATTGAGGGGGTCCCAGTGCTGAGTGGGGACCTGCTAGGTGTGTGGCCTGCCTTACTTAGACAGTCTGTCCAGCACGCTGCTCTTAGCAGTACCCCCCGGACCTGGAGTGGTAGGTAAGAGTATGTAAGACAAGACACTGAAGAGTATTATTTATTTTTTTAAAAGAAACATTTTGTTCAAAATTTTATTCACATTATCACATGAAACATGCTACCCTATATTTTGTAATTAAATTTGTTTTTAGATTGTATATATCAAGTTTGTCCAATTGCTCAGGCAGTTGGAATACATACTGAAGAGCAATCATGTACCTTCTACTCAGTATACTCCAATGGTAACATCTTGCAAAACTAAAGTTCAGTATCCCAAGCAAGATATTGATGATGTAGTCAAGATAGAGAAAATTTCCATCACTGTAAGGATTGTCCTTTTACAGTGACACTCCTTTCCTTTCTTTTCTTTCCCCCTATTTAATTTCTGGTAACGGTAATCTGTTCATTTTTATAATTTTTTATATTTTGTATTTTTAAAATTTGTTCTAATTTGTTATATACAACAATAGAATGCATTTTGATACATCATACATAAATGGAGTATAACTCCTCATTCTTGTATGTGATGTAGAATTATACCAATCGTGTAATCATATATGCACATAGGGTAATAATGTCTGATTCATTCTATCATTCTTACCCCCATGCCCCCTCCCCTCCCTTCATCCCCTCTGCCTAATCCAAAGTAGCCCTATTCTTCCCTAGCATCTCCCTACCTCATTGTGAATTAGCATCTGCCTATCAGAGAAAACATTTGATCTTTGGTTTTTTTGGGATTAGTTTATTTTGCTTAGCAAATGCCATAATTTCATTCTTTGTTAATGCTGGGTAATATCCCATTGTGTATAAAGACCACATTTTCTTTATCCTGTCATCTGTTGAAGGGCACCCAAGTTGGTTCCAAAGTTTAGCTATTTATTATGAGTTGAGCTTGTATAAACAAGTGGCTGTGTCACTGTAGCATGCTGATTTTAAGTCCTATAAACCAAAGAGTGGGCATAACTGGGTCAAATGGTGGTTCCATTCCCAGTTTTCTGAGGAATCTCCATCCTGCTTTCCATAGTGGTTGCACCAATTTACAGTCCCACCAGCAATGTGCAAGTATACATTTTGACCCCACATTCTCATCAACACTTATTATTACTTGTATTCTTGACATTTGCCATTCTAACTGGAGTGAGATAGAAATGCAAACTTACGATACATGTAAATCTCATGTAAATCTCAGTGTAGTTTTTGCTTTGCATTTCTCTAATTGCTAGAAATGTTGAAAATTTTTTTCATGTATTTGTTGATTGATTGTAAAGGAAACACTTAATAATGTGAAGAGAGAGCCTATAGACCGGGAGAAAATCTTTACCACATGCACCTCAGATACAGCATTAATCTCCAGGATATATAAAGAACTAAAACAACTGATCTCCAAAAAAATAGCCCAATCAGTAAATGCTCATTTTTATAATTTTGCCACTTCATGAATAGCATCTACATAGAATCACATAGTATGTTACCTTTGGGGATTATCTCTGTGCTTAGCAGATTCTTCTGGATAGTTGTCTCTAAATTATGATGTTCATCTCTAAATTGTGATGTGTTCCTTTTCATTGTTGAGTTATATTCCATGGTATGGATGCATTACAGTTTAACTATTCACTTGTTGAAGGACATCTAGGTTATTCCAATTTGGACTGTATGAATAAATCTGTACACACATGTCTGGGTACTTGTGTATACATGAGTTTGCATTTCTATGGGATAAATGCCCATGAAGGCAATCACTGGGGTGTATGTTGATTTCATGTTTAGATTTTAAATTGAAGAATCATTTTCTAGAACGGCTGTGCTATTTTGCATTCCCACCAGCAAAGTATGACTGATCCAGTTTCCTATGAATTCTCAACAGGATTTGACTTTGTAGCTATTTTTTATTTGGTTGTTCTGATAAGTATGTAGTGAAATCTATCGTTATTTTAATTTGTATTTCTCTAATGGCTAATGATTTCTTTATGCTGATTTGCCATTTATCTTCTTTGGTAAAAGATCTATTCATGTTTCACCCATTTTGTCATTGGATTTTAATTTTTCTTTTATAGATGATTTTTGAAAGTTCTTTGTATATTCTAGGTAACAGTCCTTTGCCAAATATGTGCTTTGTAAACATTTTTCCCAGTCTATACCTTGTCTTTTCATCCTCTGAACAGTCTTTCAGAGAGTAAAAGTTTTAGATTTTGATGAAATTAACCAGTATGCTCTTATAAATTGTGCTTTTGGCATCCAGTCTGAGAACTCCTGGCCCAGCCCTAGATCCTGAAGATTTTCTTGTGCATTTTTTTCTGAAAGTTTCATATTTTTCTGTTTTACATTTAAACATGTGGTCCATTTTGACTTGACTTTTAACTTTTTTGTGTGTGGGTGTAAGTTTTTTTTGTTTTTGTCCATGGAGGTCCAATTGCTCCAGCATGAATTGTTGGAAGGACTGTTCTTCATTACTTGAATTGCTTTTGTGCCTTTGTTTAAAAAAAAAAATCAGGAATATATTGAGGGTTTATTTTTGTGTGTTCTCTGTTCTGTTTCATTGATCTGTTTCTCTGTCAGTACCACACAGGCTTACAATCAGACAGACCAATCCCTCCCACATTATTGTTTTAGCTCTTCTAATTCTTTTCCATACAGATTCTAGAATAATCTTATATATATCTACAAAAAATTATGCTAGAATTTTGATAGACATTTAAAAACTGTATATTAATTTGGGAAGAACTGACATCTTTACTGTGATCCATGAACATAGTTTGTCCGTTTATTTGGATCTTCTTTGATTTCTTTCATCAGTCTCCAATAGTTTCCATCAGACAAGGCCTGCCATAGTTTGTTAGACTTAAGTGTTTGTATTCTTTTTGTAGTTATTGAGTAATAGAAACTGCTATTTAACCTTCAGTGTCTGTATATTCATTGGTAGTATACAGGAATACAATTGATTTTGTACTGTATCTTGTATTTTGTGATTTTTCTGGTTCACTTATTCTTGGAGTTTTTTTTTTTTTTTTTGTTTTTAGATTTCTTGGAATTTTTCACATAGAAAATCACATCATTTGCAATCAGGAAAAATTTATTCCTTTTCTAATCTGTATCCATTTTCTTGCTCTGTTGCACTGGTTGGAACTTTCAGTACAACAATGAATAATGATGAGAGCAAACCTCATCTCATTCCTGATCTTAGAAAACATTCCACCTTTTACCATTAAGTAAGATGTTAGCTATGGAGTTTCAGTCGTATGATGTTGGCTCTTGATGTTCTTTATGACATTGGGGATATTCTTCCATTCCTAATTCTCTGAGCCCTTTAAAAAATATTGATTGAATTGTGTTAAAGGCATTTTCTGTATTGATGGGATCATGGAGCTTTTTTTCTTTAGGATGTTAATTACTTTTTAAAAATGTATTAAACCAGGGTGGCATAGCTCTGGGATAAACTCCATTTGGCTATGGTGTCTATTTTTTTATATATATATTGTTGAGTTCTATTCGTTTTATTTTTTGAGGACTGTTGGTATCGATATCCATGGAAAGTATTGACATGTGGTTAGTCTGTCCTCTGTTCTCTCTTGTCTAGTTTGGTATCAGGACAAAAATAACTTCATAAAATGAATTGGAAGGCATTTTTCCTCTTCTACTTTTATTCTTTAAATTTTGAGGTACTATGGATCAACCGAGGCCAATGTGTATACCAGGCAAGCACTCTACCACTGGGTTATGTCCCCAGCCCTCTTCTAATTCTTAGAAGAGGTTGTATAGGACCATTTTTAATTATTCTTTGAATGCTTGGTGAAATTCTCCAGTGAAATCATCCTATCCTATTTATTATTTTGAAAATATGAATTAAATATTTCTAATTATAGGATTATTCAAGTGTTCATATTGACCGAGTTATGGTAGTCTGATTTTGAGGAATTAGTTCATTTAATCTAATTTGAAAATTTTGTACACACAATATTCCTACTGTTTAATCATATTCCTTTTGATATCTGTGGGGTCTGTAATGATGTCCCCTATTTTAATCCTGATATTAATAATTGGATCTTCTCTTTTTCTTTCTTTGACAATCTTGCTTGAATTTTGATTTTTATTGATCTTTTCAAAGAAAAAAATATTTCATTGATTACACTATTTTTGTTATAATTTTTCTATTTTCCTTCCTTTCGGATTTATTTGCCACTTTTTTTTTCAGTTTATTAAGGCAACATCTTAGATTATTGATTTTTAGACTTTTTATCCCAATCATACACATTATAGTATGACTTTGGTTGTGTTTCATAAGTTCTGGTATGTTATTTCTTCATTTAAACTCAGTTCAATATATTTTTGAATTTTCTTCTTTGATTCACAAATTATTTAGAAGGGTGTTTAATTTCCAATATTTGAAAAATTTCCTGTTATCTATTTTGTTACACCTAGTTCTTTTCTTTGTGGTTATGTCAGTTCTTTTAAGTTTGTTGAATTTTTTTATGGTTCAGAACATGGTCTACCTTGAGATGATTTATCAGTGCTTGAAAAGTATGTGTACTCAGCTGTTTGGGGTGGTGTGTTGATAATTGTTGAGTTGATCCTGCTGGTTAGTAGTGTTATAGAAATCTTCCAAATTCTTGCTGATTTTCTGAGTGGTATTCTATTTATACTAAAAAAGGATGTTGAAGTACTTGAATATAATCTGTGGATTTGTAATTTTTCTTTCAGTTCTATCAGTTTCCATTATTTTGTTATATAATTTGGTATACACACATAGGTTTATGACTTATGGATGGATCATCTTTTTTCATTATATAATGTCCCTGTGTCTTGAATAACTTTTCTTGCTCTGTAGTCCACCTCTTACTAATGTAGTGATTTCTGCTTTCTTCTAACAGTTGTGCTATAATCTGAAGGTTTGTATCCTTTCATAATTAGTATGTTGAAACCTAACCACTAATGCGATATTAGGTGGATTTAGAAAGTTATTAGATCATTAGAGTAGAGCCCTCATGAATGGAATTAGTGCTGTTACTTTACTGAAAAGACTCCAGAGAGCTCCCCTCCCCTTTCTACCATAAGTTTAGAAGCTGTGAGGGTGTAATCCTGAACTAGATGATGTCCCTTACCAGACACTGCAACTGCCAGCACCTTGATCTTGGACTCTGCAGACTGTAACTATGAGAAATTAATTTCTATTGTTTATAAGCTATCCTGTGTAGGCATTTTGTTATAGAGCTTTAATGAACTAAGAAAAATTGCATGAAATGTCTTTATCTTTTTATTTTTTATTTTTTGTTACTGTGTATTCAGTCCAGGGGTGCTTAATCACTGAAACACATCTTCAATGCCCCCCACCCCCCCCATTTATGTATTTTGAGATAGGGTCTTGACTATTTGCTTAGGGCCTTGCTAGGTTGCTGAAGCTGACTTTGAACTTTTAATTCTCCTGCCTCAGCCTCTTGAGTTACTGGGATTACAGTCATGTGCCACTATGCCTGGCTTATTTTACTTTCAACAGCATGTATGGTTATAACTAAAGTGAGTTTTTGGTAGCCCTTATGTATTTGGATTATATTTTTAAATGTTCTGTCAGTATCTGTCTTTTAATTTGTGCAGACATTTTATATCTTTTGTATATTTTGGTTAAAGTCTGCTATTTTATTTTTCTGTCTGTATTTTGCTTCTTAATTTTTTTCTGCTTTTCCATGGGTTATTTGAACAATTTTTGAAAAATTTGAATTATCTATAATGTTTTTGAGTCTTTTGTATAGCTTTAATATATAGGTATTACATTCTATACGTAATTTATCACAGACTATTGAGAAGATTTTACCAGTTTGAGTGAAATTAGAAAACTTACCTCCATTTACCTTCTCCACTTACAATATGATTGTCTTAAATATTTTTTCATATTTATACCCAAGTCAGATGGTATTAATGTTTTTTTTTTTGCTTCAACCATCAAACATAATTTAGAGCTTTGTTATGTTAATATCTACCCTGCTGTGTTTTAGTATCTCTATAGTGGTGGATGCCCTCATTACTGCTGAGAAGTGGTACAAGTCCTAACTCCCTATTAGGCCTCTTCTGGCACCCCCTTAGTGGGTAGGTCAAGGTGAAAGTTCATGTGACTTTCTGCTGATACTATGGGGAAAGAGGGTGGTTTGCTATCTTCCATGGAGATGAAGGTCTCTGTAGCCTTCTCTGATACCACCTTGATGTCACTTTAGGGGTACTTTATTACCACCTTTGTTACAGTGGGAATGCTAATCTGAACTTCCCATTTAGTCTTTGCTAACATTGATGTTGGTGGAGTTGTTTTTCCTGTGATGTTTGGCTGGAGTGGAGTGTTTGTCATATAAAAGTTTTCTGTCTTGGTAGTGTCCCTTTCCTGGTGCTTTGGCTAGAGAGGGCAAACTTTGGTCAGGGCTTTATTTTTCTGTACTGATGCATTTTTTGGTTGCTAGCTTCTTCAGCTCCAATCTGGGATATATGAAATTAAAAGAAAACCAAGGAACTCACCCTGGTGGTGTTCTTTGGGTCCTGAGGTCCCAGCCCATCTGTGTCTTCTCTTCACCTCTCAGAATCTTCCTATGTTGGTTTTATGTAGAACATCCAGAGATTTTAGTTGTACTTAGTGAGATGAATAGGAGAAAGTATATCTACTCCATTTTCCCAGAGGGGGAAGTCCAACCTTTTATTTGAAATATAATTCATTTGAAATATAATTCAACATACTTTCATTCCACAGGTATTTATTGGCACACCGATATTATATTGAACTCAATGGTGATTAAAATTAAAAGATATCGGTTTAGACATTAAGAACTGATGCCGTATCTTTTCAACATGAAAGAAAGGTGAAGTAATATAGGAACAAAGGCTTGTCTGATCTTCTATCATCCATGTGATATTGAAAATAAATTTTCTTTGGGATTTTATTCTATCATGTGAAGGCATTGAATTACATGTTCTTCAACACTAGCTGAATTCAGAGGAGGAAGAAGATGGTAAGTTTGGGTGAGTCTGAAAAGGCTTTTTGGAAGAGGGTGAATTTAAGATAGGCCTTGAAAGTTACATCTGGCCAACTACTCATGAAGGCTTTCTCCTCCCACTTGTAGGATACCTGTGGTAAGCCAGTCTAGGTGGAAACTCCTCATAAGACAGAATTATTGGGCCAGGACCAGGGTGGCCATGCTTCTAGCCAGTGTCCATCATAAAGTCCTGGGACTGCTGTAGCTTTTCTAGGTCTTTTGTCCCTCTCCCCTCTCTCCTGCAACCCTCTACTTCCCCCTGTCTCAGAATGGCTTCCTCAGTCTCCTGAAGTTTACATTCCAAACATTCTTTTAAAGACTTTTCTCAGGACTTGCTCTTTCTGAGGTAAGCTGATGAACCTTTACATTCTTAGAATTTTTATTCATAATAGTCACATAACTTATATAATACTTATAAGGTCCTGATTTATCTTAACTTTCTAACTATATTTCAAACTTCTGGGAAGTATCAAGTCATGTTTTCTACTTACCAAAGCTCTGGAAGGAACTTAAAAGATCATTGAGTGTATGTGTGTTTCCCTAGCCAATTACTGGTTACCATCTGAGAGTTTTTTTTTTTTTTTAAATTATTTTTAATATGCAAATTCTCAGGCCCCATTTTAAACATAATGAATCAAATTTCGTGTGTGCATGTGTTTGAGAGGGCAGGATGGATTGAAGGGATGTGAGAAGAAGCCAGATTTTTGTTCTATGATACTTTCCCCAAATTCATATGGCATCTCCTGGTATAATTTGTAGGATACCTGTTATGTACGTCTTTGTTTTTGGTTCTTTATTTGACATAGGACTCTAAAGTTTCCATCACTTTTTAATGATCCTGACTCAAATTCTGGAAGTAGGGATAAGTTTGTACTCTGGGGATGGACAGTAAGTCCAGCTCAGTGTCATGCCATCTGCTCTAGAGCTTTCCTGCTTGCTTTGTGCTCTGCTAGATCTGCAGTGACCTACTCTGTACATCAGGGGTTAGAGGATTGGATCCTGAATTGTACTATTTTTTCTATATGGAAGTTCAAGAGGACTACACTCTGTTTGAAGTTTCAGTGTATTATAATGCATATTCAATATATGCTTTGCTAAATAAATCTGATGAAGCATATAGTTATATTATTAAAGATAATGTCCAACTGAAAATGTCCAGCTAAAAAAATAGCACTTTTTCCCCCCTGCTGTGAACTAAGGAGAACTTTGGCATTTGATATCAGGAGATATTCAGAAAATACAAATTAAACTTTTATAAGCAAGGATTTTTACTCCTTTGTAAATCTCGTGGAAAATTAATCATAGAAAATATTATGGTGCCAAAAAAGCATTTGCAAGAGCACAGATGCATGAATATGAAACATTACATTTTCCAGGCACTGCATTTCCTTATTGGAGCCACATCCTTCATGACTAAAATGATCATTATCCAACAGCGATGGGCAACAAGACCTCATATTTTTCCTTGTTTTAATCATTCCTTTGGAATTGACGATGGAAGCGGGAAATGCAGGGGGAAAATACCCCTTGCTTTGTTACAGAATCAATGGGACATTTCTGGGGGGTGGTGGATGTCCTTCTCAGCATCAGGGCAGTATGTAAGCTGACTGAATTGAATATTGAGGTATTTGGCATCCTGCTTTCCAACCATCTGTCTAATAATGGAAATCGTCACATTGATTAGGATGCTTTGGCATTATGTGAGAGGGAGGACAAAAAACTCAAAAGCCCCTTGCCTGCCTCAAACTGCTTAGGATGGACTAAATTTTTATGGTGTTCTGGCAACTCCAGTCCAGAGCAGGACCAGAAGTGGTACATCTTCAGGGGAGCAGCTTGTGTGGCATTAGAGTGGCCTGCACCCCCAAACAACCACTGCTTCCTGTGTGCCTGCAAGACTTAACTTTTATCCTCTCACATGATGAATTTAATGTCGTAGTTCTAATTGTCACAAACTGTCTCTTGTTCCAGGATATGCCTTTTTATTTGGTAAAGCATTTCATTCTTGAATGTTTTCAAAAATCTTTTATCTCTTGAAGAGTAATAGTTAATTGCTCTTTACGGACATTCTTCTCTTCCTTGCATTAGCTCTGGTTCTTCTTCCCTTTTTTTTTTTTTTGCCTCCCCCCCTCCCCCCGTGTTCTCTGGTTACTACTTTTGTTATAGAGGCATTTCTCAAATATTTGGTGATTCTTGGCTGGCCATTTTGAGACTGGGGCATTAAGAGGCTGTTTGGAAAATTTCCTCTGAGCATGAGGTTTGTTAGCTTTTGTAATCAGGTCTGACCTGGATGCTTTATTGTATAGGGGAAAATGTAAAATGTCAATATATTTAGGCTTTTATCTTGAATTGTACTCTCTCTTGGAATTCTCCAATCTGCTGGCTGAGGAGCAGAGGCCTGACTGCTTTGCCTTCTGGGAGTTTAGTTGGGGAAAGACCTATATAGTCAGCATGTAAATCCTCACTGAATTCCCATACTTTTAAAGACCAAGGAACTTCTGAGCCTGAGCAATTTGGCCTGCTGTAGTAGATAAAGCCTTTGGAAATGAGTTCATCATAATTTTAGTGGGCCTGGGAAGAAATGAAGATAAATGTTCAAACTTTTATGTTACTTGCAAGTCCAAGGTTGATTTTCAGATTCATAGAAAATTCACATCTACCTAGTAACAATTTCTGGAAGAGGACTTTAGATACAAGGAAGATCTCAACACTTTGAGTAGCAACTAGTCAACTAATGACCAGTAATGCAGAATTTCAATGTAGTTCAGTCTTAAGGTTAAGAGACCAAAGACCTCTGGCCAGGGATATGTGATAATGGGTTTTCAAAATGTACTTAGGTTGTAATTTGGGATATCAAAGAGTTTGAGCAGATTGCTACCTTCTTTGTGGTATACAAGGTCTTGGGGCTTATTTCAATCTGCATTGTCTCCAGATTTTTTCCAAAGACTGACCTTAGAGGACCCAAGGCAGTGCTTCATGCTTATCAAAGCCCTCTCACACGTTTCACCTTAATATTAAAAAAAAAAAATTATTAGAGATAAATGTGCTATATGCATGTTTACAGTTAATGTCACATATTTAAGAATTCAGACATATCTAATTGGTTACATACCAGTGTTTTGTGATTCTCTAGGAAGGTGGTGGTAGATGTGAAAAAGAATCCTCTTGTTTTAGAGCTTGAAGAAGAGTAGCTCCTCCTACAGAGAGTCACCGTCACTATTCTAGAATCATCATTCCCTGTTCCTTGGCCTTCAGCTGAAAGTTCCCCTTCTGGACTTCAGAGAGGTTGAGATTTTTCAATCCCAAAGAGCTAACCTGTTTGACTTTGCAATTTAGAAGATCATTAGATTGTTTGGAAACAATCTAAGAAGGAGAAGTTGCCTGAAGGAACCTGTGGAGGTGGCAGCAGGTCATGTGTGTTGAAGCAAGGGACCATTTACAGAGAGGCCTGCAGTCAGGCAGATGGTAATTGGGATAGATTTGAAGAGCATGCAAGCTTTTCCCAGGGAGTCCAGAGTATTTGAGAATGGAAAATCTGGTAAAGACTAAACTCATCAAGTCAAATGGGACAGTGATGGAGGATGTTGTCATATCTAGATCTCAAGTTATCTAAATATTGGGGGTTGAGGATTCATGGGAGATGTGGAACATGCTGGTTACATTGTTGAAACAATTTACTCTGTAGTCAACCATCCCTTTACAGTTTTTTTTTTATTTTAAATTTTCTTTTAGATGTTGATGGACCTTTTTTTTAAATTAATTTATTTATACGTGGTGCTGAGAATCAAACCCACTGCCTCACACATACTAGGCAAGTGTTCTACCACTGAGCCACTATCCCAGCCCCACTATACTGTTTTAATTCAAAATATGCTGTGTTCTTCTGGTATGTTCTAAATCCTTACTGAATAAGTTGGGAATCATATGACTTCCTCTTTCCTTTCTCTGTTTTATTGAATCTGTTTTTTCCCTTGCTAGTTAGTCTGATTCCACTTGTGTGTCCTCCTACCAGTCCTAAATGATTGACATATTGGTCTCAATTCTCTGACACTTTTGAAGAAACTGCAGCTGCTCCTTCCTCTTTTTCCACCCCTTCTCTGTACCCACCTCCTTTCCTAGAACTTTATTGGCTTTAATTTGTTAAACTGTATTTAATTTGTTAAACTGCAGTATGTAAAATATTCCCTAACTAAGGATTTGAAAGATCCTTCAAAGTCCCACCAACTCTGCGAACCCTGTGTTTTATAACTAGTACAACAGAACTCACTGGTGGTTCTCACACATACATGCCAGATTTCCAGTCGTTAGTCTTCTGTTTGTTATGGTTTGGATATGAGGTGTGTCCCCCCAGTTTCTTGTGTTAATGCAGGAAGATTCAGGGTGGAATCATTGGAATATGGGAGCTATAACTTCAGTCCATCCTAGTTTGAATGAACTGGGTGGAAACAGTAAGTAGGTGGGGTATGGCTGGAGGAGGTGGGTCACTGAGGGTGTGCCTTGGAAGGGTTCATCTTCCCTGTGACCCCTTCCTCTCTCTCCCTGTACTTCCTGGAAGCCATAAGCTGACCAGCGCTCCTCCACCATGCCCTTCTACCATGATGTTCTGCCTCATCTTGGACCTGGAGCGATGGAGTTAGCTAACCATGAACTAAAACTCTAAAACTGAGCCAAAATAAATATTCCTCCCTCTAAGCTCTTGTCATGAATTTTTGTCAGAGTGATGGAAACCTACTAACACAACTTTTCAGTGTGGTCCCATTTGCTCTGGAGCTCCATGACCCTCACTTCATTCCTAGTGTTAAGGCAACAGAAAAGAAGCTCATCCTTCACTGTACATCTGGAGAACTTGGCCTAATCACTCCATTTCCTTTTTGTAGGTTTTTAAAATTTTATTTATTCATTTTTATTTGCGGTGCTGGGGATTGAACCCAGGTCCTTGTGCTTGGAGGCAAGCACTCTACCAACTGAGCTAGATCCCCAGCCCCATAAAGAATTTTTTGTAATGTTTTTCACATATAAATCTCTTGGTTCCTCTGTCCTTTATTCCTTGCCTAATCTCTAGCTCCTGGACCAGTGTCTAGTGTATAGTAAGTGTAGAGACAATGTTGAGAATGAATGAAACCACACTGAAACAGAATCATTGGTACCAATTCCAAATCCTTAAGAATGGAGGTGATCTAACTTGAAACAACTTCAGGATTGATCAGAGTTTGCTGGAACTCTTCCTCCTTCCTTCTCATTCTGCTGCCACCTGCCCTTAAAAGGTCAGTGTCTCTGACATATTTATAATTTTGTCTGTCAAACCCTGCCCCTTTCAGCTAAAATGGTGAATGGTAATTGAATGATCACTCTGCTAGGCAGGGTTTGGGTGCTTTATGCTACTGTATAGTGAAATTCCGATGATACACTTATGAGATGTTGACATTCTCATTCTACAAATGAGGAAACCGAGGTAGATTAAAATGATGGCTAAGTTTCCATACCTGGGAATCTCATTAGGATTCTGGATTTGAGCATAGGTAGAATAAAACTGGGGTCCTTACCTGTCATGTCTGTGCTATTATCCCTCTCTCTCTGTAGGTTCCAGAACTTTTTCTTTCTTTCCTGTTCTTCCCAAAGGCCCCTCGCACCAGGACAACTATGTGACTTGTTTGGGAAGGTTTGCTGACCCCTGAGTCTGGGCTAGAGGGCGCTCTTCAACATCTTGCACATCCTGTGCTTTCCTGATTACAGGCAGGGATCTGCCTTCCTTCTCTCACCATTTTATGCCCCCAAGGAGCACAGCACCATCTAGAATGTCAGACGGGGTGCCAGTGTGATGGTGAGAGGCATGGAAGGGAAGGGGGTGATTTTGAAACTGCAAGGATTTTGATTTTTACTTTTACTGCTCCTTCCTTTATTTTAATCAGAGGAAAGCATCACATTTCCTTCCGGATAAGTAGTAGTTATAACTTCATCTATCTTACTGGAGTTTCTTTTTCCTGGAAGGATAGCAATTCAGCTCTTATTGCACTCCCTTGAGCTAAAAGTACACTAAAATTCTCTGGAAAGCAGAAAGAATTGGTGACAGAAATCCCTTATGTATGGCAAAGCTCACCACTCCATCATAAATTTTGAAAACTTCTTGCCAATTTCAAAATCTCTTAATTGACAGTTATGTGCTCCCTAACAGGGAACTGCCCTGGAATCCTCTGGATTAATCCGGGGAAGAGGAAACCACCACTGACACTCCTGAATGTGTGAATGGAGGGTCCAGCTGTTCTAGAAGCCCCCAACTGGTCATTGTCTCAACCATGGTTGTTAGAGGCAGGATGGGGATGTCTACACTCCAGATGAGAGTGGAGAGCCCTGGAGTGGGGATTGTCCCTTCTCTGTGTTGTTTCTCTGGGCGGGGAACAGGGAGACTTTATTTTAACTGTGTACAGGTGACCCAGAAATATTTGATATGACTTTATTATGTTTTAACTCCTAGGCACCAAAATAGTGAGAACTATGTACATCAGAGATAATATGAGAGAAACTTTGTTGGAAGTTTTAAGTTCAAAACTAGATTTCATATGTGCTTGGTCTTTGATTTATGTTCAACTTTAAAAAAAATCAAAGTATTGTTTTTCAGTCTCACTTCTCATGACTCGATTGCTCTAATTTCTGGGGGAGAGTGAGAAATCTACATGGCGTAGGAGGCAATGTTATGGTAATGAGGCAGGAGAGAACATACTGCACCGTGATGTGAACATCACTTGCCTAACATCTGATCTGGTTCATGCTTTTAGGACAGTGGTGGAGCTATAGAGGAAAAAAGTGCCAACGAAAATAATAGTGTCTCTTCTTAACTTCCTTCTAGGGTGATATCACCCTAGAACTTTGATTTCTGACTGGTTTGCATCTTCCACCAAACCCAGGAGTGGGCGGTGCATCTATTTTTCTTGCTGTAGCTGTCAACTGCTGCTCCCTCTCAAGGTGGGGATACATGGCTGCTCCCCTTTCCAGAGATCTCTCTCCAGAGTTCCTGCTCCTGCTTCTTGCCTACTGTAACTGCTGGTTACTGCAGTCAGGGTAGCTACCACACTGAGCCAAAAGGCCAGGGCTGCTTTCTACACAGAATCTGCCCAGTAAATGAGGCCAACAGAAAACAAAAGCAGAGCTTAGAACAGAAAATAGAGACAGTCATAATTATATGTTAAGACCCCTAGAACTAGCCAAGTCTGAAACCAACCTGAAATTTTAACTATTTTGCTTTCCCTAGCTTTAATGGTATTTTGATTACCTTTAAGTTTTGACTAATAAAGGTTCCAACACATTGTCTTAGGGCTGTGATCATAGAAAACACTGATGTATGTTTATCTCTCACTAGTCCCAACTAGGTCTCATGGCAGTGGTAGCAATTGCAAAAATAACTATTTTCAGTTCTAACCTCTGCTTTTTCTCTAGCTTCATTATTGAGCTGATTCTCTGTGTCATCGGCAAAGCCCACTGGATGCTCAAGACTGACACGTCCCTAGCTTTAATGCTCCAGGAGAAAGAAAGTGTTTTTTTTGTTGTTGTTGTTTTATTTTGCTTTTTTTTTTTTTTTTTTTTTTTTCTGATAGCACTGGCAGATCCCAAAGAGAAGAGCTGGACAACAATCTGAGACTAATCCCTAGAGTAATTGTGATTCACAGGTGTCTCAGTCAGCTTGCGCTGTTATAACCAAATACCACACACTGGGTGATTTCTAAGGAACAGAAATATACATCTCAGTTTTGGAGGCTGAGAAGTTGAAGATCATGGCAGTGGTGGGTTCGGTGTCTGGTGAGGACCTGCTCCATCAAAGTCACTTTCTTGTGGGGGGCCCTTTCACACAGCACAAGGTGGAGGAGCCAAAAGGGCCTAAGCCAATTCCCTCCAGTCCTCTTACAAGGTGCTGATCATTTCATAAGAGTGATTGCACCACACATGCCCATCATCGGGTTATAAAACACTCAAGATGTGCTTTAAGGCTGATGAAGAAGAAAAGATTTGTGGCACGTGCTGCCCATTTGTTCACTATGGGGCAGTTCCTTGCCTGGGAAATTTATGGAGGCTCACTGGTTTCTGGGGCAGAGAAGGCTGTGTCTTCCCACATCTAGGAGACTTTCTGCCTCTCCAGTAAGCTCTCTGCATAGTATGAAGACCATGGTTGTGCCTGTCAATTATTTTCCATTTTAAACTGGCTTCCTAAGAAATAGGAGCCTGAGGCAGTCTTATATACTACTGCTTCATCAGGGAGTACAACCCCAGGGAAACGGGAGGCAAGGAGAAGGGGCATGAGTCAGGAAAAGAGGGAATGCCAACACTAAAGTACATTATTACGCCAGCCACCACTTGTTGTCAAGAGCAACAGATGGCTCAGGCTTACAGGAGAATCTTCTGTGGGAGATTGTGCAAATAACCAGTTTGCAAGTAGGTCTGTCCAAGGGAGGGAGGGAGAAGAATTTTTCCACTGGCTGCAGTTTGCCTTTGGTCAAAAATTAGCCCCAGGGTATTACTTATGCATACATGGAGCTCTGCAGAATCAACTGGAAATCCTGGACACAGTGAGGGTTAGAGGGGCTGCATGATATATGGTGGCTCCTACTACAAAGTAGAACCCTCTCTGGGAAAAGGGGTACAAGTCTAGTCAGGTTGACACTGCTTCAATGTAATATCCACTACAAACTCTGAAAAGACTTGAGGCAAGAGGGTTAATGATACAAACTAGTTGGCAGTGGTATAGCTAATCCCAAGGTCCTGACTGAAACTTATCACACCTTCCTCCATCATCTCTTCTTGATTTTCCCCACTATGGCCAGCACTTCAGTTGGCCCAGGGTGCTTGCACAGTAAGATGATCCAAACTTTTATCTCTGAGGATTGTATCCCTTGCTTATGTTAGGCTGTGACTGCTTCAGTTGTTCATTTGCCAGTATTACTAGGCAGAGAAGCACCAAGGGGTCCTCCAAGGGATTCCCTGTTTTGAGACATACTCATTCCTCCATCCACTGTGTGACAGTGGCCCTAGTGTCTCATGGATGTTGGGACTGATCACCCTCAACAATAGTGACTCTTTTCTTTGTACGGCAGTATGAGGGAGCCACATGATCTTTGATACTGTAGTGAGGAGGTCACTGGAACCCTGATGTGCTCTCCTCTGCATCAACAGGCACACCTTGGGATGGTAGGCAAGAGGGCATGTGGTATGTACATGTGATGAGGTACTGTTAGGTTGTACCCAGGAGAAGTGGGTTAGATTTTATACTATGGCAGCCATTATAGCCACTAAGGTTAGAACAAGTGACACATGCCCTAGGGATAAGCACATGTGAGAGGATCTGTCATGGGACCTAAGAGATATCTGCTCACCTTCCCTCTGGTATGCAGAGTGAAGCACTTAGCAATGTACTCGCACACCTCCATCAAGTAGGTACGTAGGGCCTTTGTTGAGTGCACAAAATATATCCCTAGCCAAGAAAGTCACTGGTATGAAGTTGAACTAGATTTGGTGGTTTTCTCCTTCAAGGAGTTTGAAGTCAGTGATATACTCATGTGACAGAAGGGAAAATAAAGAAAGTGATGGTGGTTGTCTCTAGGCTATTCAACTAGAATGTTGGCAATTTTGGACCTATTGTCAAACATTTCTGACTTCTATTCCAATCAAACCATACCGCCTATACTGGTTATTGAAGTATTTAAACAGCAAATGACTGACAAGCACAGAGTCATGAATCATCACAGTTTCTAGTTTAAATAATTCCTCCTAGTACCATGGTGATTTGTAAGTTCTGTGACAATAGCATATGGTTAAAGATAGACCTGGAGTGTCTTTTTTGTTATATATATTTTTTGTTATATTTGCAGCAGGTGAAAAAACTGACACATTTATTGTCAAAGAACATGTATCCTAATTACAAAAGCAAAAATACTAATTGTGATATCTTTGGAAAATAGTATACAAAAGTACAAATTAGAGTAACAATATCATGCGTGATCTTTTTGACCTTAATTTGTTATTATCTTCCTGAATCATTTAATATTTTTTATTTTAATGATGGTGGTACTCCATTGTATGGTTACGTCATGTCTTTCACCAGTTAAGTATAGGTGGACATGGATTTTTCCAGTTAATCAGTATTAAAACAGTGTTTTATGAAATGGCCATAGGGCTTTTATCTGTATGAAATCCGTGATTATTTATAATAACGTTCTCCTCTTGAATTCCTGAATCAAAAACATGTGTTCTCATGCATATGCATATCAGTACATGACATAATAATAGGCCCTTGAAAACCAGGCCTATTATAATTTCAAAATATTTGCTTATCTAATGGGAAAAAAAAAACCCTCATTTTAATAATTGCAGGAAGAGTATTCTTTTACTAAAAGAACGGGAATTCGAGTCTAAGCAAGGGTAGAGTGAACATACTGACTTAACTTTTATGTACACTCAACTGTGGTAACTTAAAAAAAATGGCCACAATACTTTCCCTTCCTATATCCAATGTTTTACAATGTGATTTTGTAGGCTCATCCATCAAGACGTGAAGTCTGTTTCCCCATCCCTTGAATCTGGGCTAGCACTGTAATTCATTGATCAATAGAATGCAGCAAACATCATTTGTTATTTCTGAGTTTAGGCTCCAAGAGATCTTGCATGTCTTTATTTGTTGTCCCTGATCCTTGTGATCGCCACATGAATAAACCCAGGCTGCCTACTGGATGACGAGAACCACATGGCCTAGGTACTCCATCACCCCAGCAGTTAGTCACTCCAAACTGCGTGACTGGTCTGCAGTTGGAGGGCAAGATAAAAATCACCCAAGGAGGCATAGCTTAAATTGGTGACCATGTATTCATGTGAAAAACAAGGGATTATTATTTTAAGTCATCAAAATTTTCCCTTTTTTTTTCTTTTATTGTAAACAACATGTTGTTTCTCGGTTTGTACATGGAGTAAAGGCATACCATTTGTGTAATCATACATTTACATAGGGTAATGTTGTTTGATTCATTCTGTTATTTTTTCCCTTCCCCCCACCCCTCCCACCCCTCTTTTCCTTCTGTATAGTCCTTTCTTCCTCCATTCTTGTCCCCCTCCCTAACCCTAACCCTAACCCTAACCCTAACACTAACATTAACCCCTTCCACCCCCCATTATGTGTCATCATCCGCTTATCAGCGAATTCATTCGTCCTTTGGTTTTTTTGAGATTGGCTTATCTCACTTACCATGATATTCTCCAATTTCATCCATTTGCCTGCAAATGCCATAATTTTATCATTCTTTATGGCTGAGTAATATTCCATTGTATATATATGCCACAGTTTCTTTATCCATTCATCAATTGAAGGACATATAGGTTGGTTCCACAATCTGGCTATTGTGAATTGAGCAGATATGAACACTGATGTGGCTATATCTCTGCAGTGTGCTGATTTTAAGTCCTTTGGGTATAGGCCAAGGAGTGGGATAGCTGGGTCAAATGGTGGTTCCATTCCAAGCTTTCTGAGGAATCTCCATACTGCTTTTCAGAGTGGCTGCACTAATTTGCAACCCCACCAGCAATGTATGAGTGTACCTTTTTCCCCACATCCTCGCCAACACCTATTGTTGCTTGTGTTCTTGATAATCACCATTCTAATTGGGGTGAGATGAAATCTTAGGGTAGTTTTGATTTGCATTTCTCTTATTACTAGAGATGTTGAACATTTTTTCATATATCTGTTGATTGCTTGTAGATCTTCTTCTGTGAAGTGTCTGTTCATTTCCTTAACGCTTTTGTTGATTGGATTATTTGTATTCTTGGTGTAGAGTTTTTTGAGTTCTTTATAGATTCTGGAATTGAGTGCTCTATCTGAAGTATGAGTGGCAAAGATTTTCTCCCACTCTGTAGGCTCTCTCTTCACATTACTGATAGTTTCCTTTGCTGAGAGAAAGCTTTTTAGTTTGAATCTATCCCAGTTATTGATTCTTGCTTTTATTTCTTCTGTTATGGGAGTCCTGTTAAGGAAGTCTGAGCCTAAGCTGACAAGTTGAAGATTTGGACCTACTTTTTCTTCTATAAGATGAAGGGTCTCTGGTCTGATTCTGAGGTCCTTGATCCATTTTTGAGTTGAGTTTTGTGTAGGGTGAGAAATAGGGGTTTAATTTCATTCTGTTGCATATGGTTTTCCAGTTTTCCCAGCACCATTTGTTGAAGAGGCTATCTTTTCTCCATTGCATATTGTTGGAACCTTTGTCTAGTATGAGAAAATTGTATTTATTTGGGTTTGTGTCCATGTCCTCTATTCTGTACCATTGATCTACCTGTCTATTTTGGTACCAATACCATGCCGTTTTTGTTACTATTGCTTCATAGTGTAGTTGAAGTTCTGGTATTGCAATACCCCTGCTTCGCTTTCTGCTAAGGATTGTTTTAGCTATTTTGGATTTCTTATTCTTCCAGATGAATTTCATAATTGCTTGCTCTATTTCTGTAGGGTAGGTCATTGGGATTTCCATTGGAATTGCATTGAATCTGTATAGCACTTTTGGTAGTATGGCCATTTTGACAATATTAATTCTGCCTATCCAAGAACATGGGAGATCTTTTCATCTTCTAAGATTTTCTTTAATTTCTTTCTTTAGTGTTCTGTAGTTCTGATTGTAGAGGTCTTTCACCTCTTTTGTGAGATTGATTCCCAAGTATTTTATTTTTTTCGAGGCTATTGTGAATGGGATAGTTTTCCTAACTTCTCTTTCTGAAGATTCATCACTTATGTATAAAAATGCATTGGATTTATGAGCATTGATCTTGTAACCTGCTACTTACCTTTGAGAACTCATAAGTGAATTCAGTATTCTGGTGGAATTTCCGGGTTCCTCTAAATATATAATCATGTCATCAGCGAACAGGGATAGTTTGAGTTCTTCTTTTCCTATTTGTACCCCTTTAATTTCCTTGGTCTGTCTAATTGCTCTGGCTAGAGTTTCAAGGATGATGTTGAATAGAAGTGGTGAAAGAGGGCATTCCTGACTTGTTCCCGTTTTTAGGGGGAATGCTTTCAGTTTTTCACCATTTAGAATGATATTGGCCATGGGCTTAGCATAGATGGCCTTTACAATGTTAAGGAATGTTCCCACTATCCCTATTTTTCCTAGTGTTTTGAGCATGAACGGATGCTGTATTTTATCAAATGCTTTTTCTGCATCTATCGAAATAATCATGTGATTCTTAACTTTAAGTCTGTTGATCTGGTGAATGACATTTATTGATTTCCGGATGTTGAACCAAGCTTGCATCCCTGGGATAAAACCCACTTGATCGTGGTGCACTATCTTTTTAATATATTTTTGTATGCGATTTGCTAAAATTTTGCTGAGAATTTTTGCATTGATGTTCGTTAAGGATATTGGTCTGAAATTTTATTTCCTTGATGTGTCTCTGTCTGGTTTAGGTATCAGGGTGATATTGACATCAGAGAATGAGTTTGGGAGGGTTCCCTCCTCTTCTATTTCATGGAATAGTTTGAGGAGTATTGGAATGAGCTCTTCTTTAAAGGTTTTGTAGAACTCAGCTGAGAACCCATCTGGTCTTGGACTTTTCTTTGTTGGTAGGCTTTTGATCAAATTTGGGAATAGTTTGGTACCCAAAAAAAACTGACTGAGAGACTCATATGTATTTTGGGGGAGAAGACACATTCACATTTCTTGAAAGATTTTCTAATTGAAAAATAGGAAGAATTTTCCAATAACAAAGTGACCAAATCAGTAGAAACTATTATAATTTATAAAGTGATAAAAATGAAAATATAAAGTCTTTTAAAAAATTGTTTAGTAATACATGACAGTAGAATGTATTTTGACATATTTTACATACATGGAGTATAACTTCCCATTCTTGTGGTTGTACATGATGTAGAGTTACACTGGTTGTGTATTCATGTATGAACGTAAGAAAGTCATATCTGATTCATTCTACTGTCTTTCCTATTCTCATCCCCCTTCTCTTTATTCCCCTTTGTCTAATCCAATGACCTTCTAAACCCCCCCCCCCATGCCCCCATTGTGTGTAAGCATCCACATAACAGAGAGAACATTTGGCCTTTGATTTTTGGGGGATTGGCTTATTTAACTTGGCATGATAGTCTCCAGTTCCATCCATTTAATTCCAGAAATCATGAAGTCAATCTTCTTTATGGCTGAGTAAAATTCCATTGTATATATAGATCACATTTTTTTTATCCACTCATCTGTTGAAGGGCACCTATGTGGGTTCCATAGCTCAGTTATTGTGAATTGAGTTGCTGAAAACATTGATATGGCCATGTCACTGTAGTAAGCTGATTTTCAGCTCTTTGGGTATATGTGGAGGAGCGGGATAACTGGGTCAAATGGTGGTTCCATTTTAAGTTTTCTGAGGAATCTCCATATGGCTTTCCAGAGAAGTTGCACCAACTTGCAATCCCACCAGCAGTGTATGAGTGTGCCTTTTCCCCCACATCCTCATCAACATTTATTGTTATTTATATTCTTGATAATTGCCATTCTGACTAGAATAAAATGAAATCTCAGTGTTGTTTTAATTTATATTTCTCTAATTGTAGAGATGTTGAACATTTTTCATTTATTTGTTGACCATTCGTATTTCTTCTGTGAAGCGCCTGTTTAGTTCCTTTGCCCATGTATTGATTGGGTTGTTTTTTTGATTTTGTTTTTTAGTTTTTGAGTTTCTTATGTACTCTGGAAATCAATGCTCTTTCTGAGGTGTGGATGACAACAGTTTCCTTCCATTCTGTAGGTGCTCACCATGCTCTTGATGTTTCCTTTGCTGTGAAGAAACTATAGTTTGATACCATCCCATTTATGAAATATGAAGTCTTGACCCCTATTGGTTATTAAAAGTTATGAAGCCAAGTTCTCAATAAAACACTTTCTAACTGTTGTAGTTGAGTAGCCCAGACTCCAACGTAGAAGAAAGGATCCTTTGCCTGAGAATGTGACCATAGAGGACTCGTTTTAATTCTGCAACTAGAAAGCAGTGTGAGTTGGGGCAGGTGTTTGTTATTTCTGTGGGCCTCAGTTTTTATAATTGCAAAATAGATGACTTGTAATAATAATGGTAGCTAAGATTTACTGACTGCTGTTTATGGACAGGACCTGCTCTAGGGACTGTCATATAGTCTTTCATTTCTTACAGCTGTGCTTACAGTTTTGTATGTGTGAAGAGGTATAATAATGGCATTTTTGTTATGAAGTTTAAATGAGATGATCCTAAATCATTTCTTGGGTTTAAGACTAATCATTTTTTAACAAGGCAATGCAATTAAGCAATCCTTTTTATTTAGCAAAAATTTTTGTTAAAAATTATAAAGTAGGCATTTTTTCCTCAAGAGATCTTTTTTCATTCATCATGAATCTATTGAGATTGACTTTCTCAAGTCAATGTCATGAAATCTTACATATTTAAGGAATGACAGTGAGTGGTATATCACTTATCAGTGGAAAACTTAAAGGTCTCAGTCAACTTTAGGCTGAAGTTTTGAGAATTGTCAAACTTTTCAAGAAAAACATGAGATATTTTCCTAAAAAGGATTGACTATTTCAAGTGACATTCATACAAAAGATGTAGTGGGGGGAAGTTTTGCACCAGAGGCAGCCTGTAAACTCATATATTTCTTGCAGGACACAAAGCTGAACCATAAAGGAAAATTTTGAGTTTTGGATTATATTAAAGTTAAGAGCCTCTCTTTATCAATAGACCCCCATTAAGACAGTGATAAAGCAAATCACAAAGTGGAAGAAGGAATTTGTACTCTCTATGAAAACTAATATTCAGAACACAAAAATATTCCCAAATGTCAGTAAGAAAAAAATACATGAATAAGAAAAAAATGAGCAAAAAACTTGAACAGGCACTGATGAGAATGAATATTCAAATGGTTAATAAACATAAGAAAAGGTTTTTGAGGTCATTGGGAAATTACATTAAATCATAAAAGCCAGAATGGACAAATTGAAAAAGACAGAATTTTGATGTTTGGCAACTGGAACTCTCACACACTGTTGATAGGAGTGTAAATTGATATTTCTGGAAAACTTCCATATCGATGAAAGATTGTTGTGCATACCCTTTCATCTAGTTATTCTACTCCTAGTTATGTGCCCAACAGGAAAAGTATACATGGTGTTCACCAAAATACATGCACAAGAGTATTTATAGCAACACTATCTATAATAGAAAAAAACTGGGAATAACCAAATGTCCATCAAACGTTGTCAAGTAGTCACACTGTGGCGGGTGAGACCCGGGGCCCAGGGTTACGCCACATGCATCCAAGATGGCGACTGGCAGAGAGCCAAAGGGTGTACTGAATGCGCCTTGAGAAAAACAGGAAGTATTTTCCATTGGCTGAATGATAATTAGTTCAGCCGCCTAGCGTGTGGACAGATATATCTTACTTGTGTGCTTGAGCTCGTGATTGCTTGACCTTTAATAGGATTGGATGGACATATCTGGTTACAATTGCTTATGCATGAGACTGCTTATATATTGAGGGTGTTATCCGAATAAAGTGGAAGCTGCTTCATGAACTTCTGAGGTGTACCTGTCATTTGTCCCTCGGGTCGGCGGCAAGCGGCACATAAAATGAAATGTTATATAGTAATAAAGAGGAAGAAACCGCTACCTGCAATAACATGAGTTTCATAAGCACCTGTTGAATAAAAGAAGCTAGATACCAAAGTACATGTTTTGTGGTTCCATATGTGAAGGACAAAATCAGGCAAAACTAATCTATGGTGTCAAAATCAGGGGAATGATTATTTCGTGTAAAGAGATAATAACTAGGAGGGGCAAGTGACTGGGAGGGATTTTAGTGACCAAAAGATGGCATTAAGAGGTTTGTGAGATACTGGTTATGTTCTTTTATTTATTTTTTAAAATATTTTTTGTTTCAAATGTGAATTATACAGATGTTCACTTGGGATATTTATTAAGCTGCTTGTGATTTGTGTACTTTTCTGTATGTTGGTCATACTTCAGTAGTTTATTAAAAAATGAATCCGGCCTAGAAACTGTTAGAGAGCTTCCCACAAAACAGCCATGGAATTGCAAAGAACAGCTACACCTGGATTTAGCAAAAACAGAGCATGCAGTTCAGAAAAGGATGCACAGCAGGGTGTTCAGGTTGAGTGACCTCAGTATGAAGTGACCCAGAAGGGGCCAGGACCTATGGCTGTGGTTGCTGATGCCGCATATGGGCAAAGATGACACCTGGGGACCTGGCACGCTATGGAACTGAAGGTGGGTATATTCTGTTAATTCGGAGTGCGTTAACAAGGTCACAAGGACTTGTCATAAACCAAAGGGAGCAGGCTAAGAATCTGAGCAGGAGAGTTGGAATGAGTAACCAAAGCAAATACCAAGACGGGCTACAGATTTCAAGATGGCAGGAGTTCTATACCAGAAAACAGGCAGTGGACAGGGCTGAGACCTGAAGGTGAGCAATAGCATGCAGCCCGCATGCCGGGGTTTACCTGTGGTCCCTAAAACAATGGTTTTCTGCCAGGATTGATGTGGATAAGGCTATCTCATTCCCTCAAGAGAGGCAAACTCACCAGGGATCTGGTGGTTACAGCACAGAAAGGGAGCCAGGGCCTCTGGGAAGAACTCGCAGTTCTAATGGTTGTGGTGATTCAGGGAGGAAGGATCATTATTTGTCTTGGTGGTGAGGAAGAACTTGCTGTCATGTGGGTGCTGTGTAAGACAATTAGAACCAAAACCATGTAATTGGAAGACGTCCTACCTTAGCTGCTCTGGCTTGGAGTGTAAGATAAACAACAGTTGGTCTTCAGATGCGAATCGTGATATGGCTGGAATCCATCTCACTCAGCATGAAGGAAGCATGTGTTAGGGAATGGCAAGTAAAATACTAATGACGAAGCAATGCCTTTATTTTATGCAGCGCTGTTACTCTTTGCAGAGAAATTTCACAAATACGATTCCTTCTGAAACCCAAACCATCCCCGAGGGAGGAAGGGCCTGTGTTCCCACCCTCTTGCACAGAGGAGCAAGGCGGGTCCCACAGAGGGAGATGGGATCTGTAAAGGATCTGCCTCTCCACAGCCCTGCCTCAGCTGTGATGTGTGCTGGATGGGGGAAGCTAGCTAAAGGCAGAAAGGTTTTTTGAAAATTTAATTTGACATGTTACTGGAGCAGGACTTAGAAATGGAAGGCTGACATCTGGATGCTGCTAATATTTTTTAAAGCTTTGTTTTCTAGGAAAATAAGCAACACCTGGGTTTCCTAGAGTTCAAAGATTGGCTTGTGCTACCACTGATAAGGCCTGAGAGCCCTTCACCGGAAAATTCATCATGCAGAATGGTGCTTCTCAGACTTTCAGATGCCTCACAATCACCTGAAGTGGGAGTGGTGTTGAAGTGGACACTAAGATTCAGAGATACAGCCACATCAATGTTCATTGCTGCTCAATTCACAATAGCCAGATTGTGGAACCAACCTAGATGTCCTTCAATTGATGAATGGATAAAGAAACTGTGGTATTTATATACAATGGAATATTACTCAGTCATAAAGAATAATAAAATTATGGCATTTCCAGGCAAATGGATGAAATTGGAGAATATCATGCTAAGTGAGATAAACCTGTCTCAAAAAACCAAAGGACCAATGATCTCGCTGATAAGCGGATGATGACACATAATGGTGGGTGGGAGGGGGCAAGAATGGAGGAAGGAGGGACTGTATAGAGGGAAAAGAGGAGTGGGAGGTGTGGGGGGAAGGAAAAAAATAACAGAATGATTCAAAAATTAGTACCCTATGTAAATTATGATTGCACAAATGGTAAGCCTCTACTTCATGTACAGAGAAACAAGATGTATCCCATTTGTTTACAATTAAAAAAAATTAAAAAACAAAAAGATCATTAATGCTGGCATGAGGGCCAGATTCTGCATTTCTAACAGGTTCTTAGGTGATATTGAAGTTGCATATCTGAAAACTGCTGCTTTAGTAAGAACTGAATATAGTCTTGTGGTGGTTGCTGACCGAGAGCTTTTGTGGGGTGTCTCAGGGACCAAGACTTTTAGTAATTGGTATTTTTATCTGCCAAGAAATAGGCTCAGGTCCCCATATAAACTAGGAATATTTAGGAAAATCTTTATTACTTCTGGATCTACTGTAAAAAAAAATTTCAGAAAATTTGATTTTACTTTTATTTCTTTGGAAATAGAATTTATGATTCTGGGTGCTCAACTCAACCATTCATCTGTTCATGATGTGCCCACGATGTAGTCGCCACAGTTTAGACACTGGAGTGAAAGCAAGTCTAGGGTCATGGAAAATAGGAACAAGCAAGACAGAAAGTGAACACGGGATGTGAACAGGATGGTAAAACATTTTTTTAAAAAAGTAGAGAGGGGAGACATGGTAGATGGTGTGGGGTTCCAGTTTTAAATAGAAAGGTCTCACTGAGAAAATGACATTGGAGCAAAGACAGGAAGGAGGAGATAAAATGAGCTGGGAAGATGTTGGGTGGAAGAACATTCTAGGCAGAGGGAACCACAGGTATAAAAGCTTCTAGATGGGAGCGTGCTTGCCATGTGCACAGAAGAGGAAATGCTCCTATCTTTGCAGCAGAGAGGCAAGGACGGTCATGAGATGAAGATGGGAGGAAAGGGCAGGTAAAGAGCCTCCTAAGCTCCCATAAGGACACTGAATACTATGGGATGCTATTGGAAGGTTTGGCGCAGAGGAGCAAGGGTGACAGGATCTGACTTATGGTTTTAAAAAAGAATCATTCTGATACCTGAACAAAAAATGTAGAGGATAAAGGTAGAACTGACCAGACCAGGTAGGGGACTGTTTGCCACCCAGGTGAGAGATGAAGTTGTGGAGGTGGTTGCTGGTCTGGTGATAAGAAGTGGGCAGATATATTCAGACAGATGTGATTTCAATGCATTTCCCTGGATTGATGGGAAAGTTAGATTTCTTAATCTGGGTGCTTAATTCATGACTCTTGGCAGTTGGTGTCAGTTACAAAGTTTTTGTTTTTAAGTCTATCATTTCATTTTGTCTCTGCTGTGGGAATATTATGTCCTTATCATTCAACAATCTTGGAGTGTTAGAAGCAATGGTATATGGGGTTAATTTTCACTAATGCAGACTTCAGAACAATTTAGCAGCTTGTTTTCCATTTTTAAGTTTTATATCACAGATGGGAGCCTTTCCATTAAAAAAGATAAATCAGAAGTGGCAGCAATTGTCACTGTTATTTTTCTTCTTATAATTCGAACTTAAAGATAGAAAGTCTCCAGAGAATCCACTATTCCAGAGATGGCAAATACGCAGCAAACATTGCCATTCTACTGTTTTCTCATCAGTGGCGGACATTGCTAAATGAGCACAGCTTTCTTTTTCACTGAGCCCTGACGGAACATGGGATCATTATCAAACAACCACCGTTAGCTTAGAATTGGCATGAGTTAAAAACCTATTTGCCGTTCCTATGAGTAATCCCTCCTCTTGACGGTTTAATAGGATTGGAGAGGAAGCCTTATTGCATGGTGGTGCAAAGACTTCTTCTTTGTCTTATCAAATTCTGTCTCCATCTCTTGTTAGCTCTTTGACCCTGATGGAGTTACTTAGCACTGCTAAGCCTCAGTCTTCTCATCTATAGAATGGGTGTAAATACTAATACTCTTCTAACCATAGGAGCTAGGAGAAATAAATATAATACTATCTGTAAAGTGCTTAACCCAGGGCCTCATGAGATTCATTGTAAACAATCTCAACAATAATATTTGCATTGGAGTTTAAATAATAGACTTATTTCTTGGAAACAAAAAACTTATAAAAGTATCCTGGTTTTTTCACTTTTTTTTTTTTAACTTGCAAGTAAACCACCCTTATCTTCCAAGACAGGAGCCCTTGCAAATACTCTAAAGCCCACACTGGTGTTGTTGGAGCTCTTTATTCTGATAGCTTCATCTGGGTTTTGGGATTGGGTGGGGTTCAGCATCCAGATGCTGGAGAACTGAGAGACATATGGTGTAGTGGGAAAGCTTTGGTCTTACAGTCCTGGGTCTTCCACTCCACACTGGAGTTGTACAAGGACATCCCCACAGGGACAGGATAACACATTGGTAGGACGGTGCTCAGTGATATGTCTTCTATTTCAGGTTCATTATTGATTGAACTTTTTGTCTTTTATGTTGGTTTGATAGCTAATTAGCTGTCTTTATTATGCTATTTTTTTATAGGAAATATGATCAAGGTTCCAAAGGGCTTTGTGTACTTTATAATATTGTGATCATGAAATCCATTTCCTTAATCTGGAGTTCACTTTTACAAAATTGAAGATGATTGTGCTTGCCTACCTTTGCAGGACAATGCTAGACCTTTGTCCAGAAAAGCAGTTAGTGAGGGCTAGTCTGTTCTTGGCTCTCTTGAGATTGATCTTCAGTCTATACCACAGGGATCCTCAATTCTGCTGATTTGAGGAGGGCACATCTGGGTGCTAAGTTCTGGTACTCAAGCCTGTTCTTGAAGAATCTTTTAGCAGTGTTAGTATCAGAATGGCTATTTTGTTTATTGAGCACAACTCTTTCCAAAGGCATGTTGTACGTAGGTTAGTTTCATTTCTTGAATGACCTCATCAGACAAAACAAAGGGCCTGTCTGCTGGTTGTCTAGAGAGGTGTTCTCTGCTGTGGGGCAGGAAAGTGTTGCTGGTCTAGAGCCTGGATGGATGGCAAGCACACGCTGAAGTTTTCCTTCTTTCTCCCTTTTACCAGTGGCACTAATTGATTGACAGATTGTTTTCTCTCTTAGGCTGAATGGCCTTTAAAATCCTTCCAGGGAGGCATAACTAGACGATGGAAGACAGTCCACAAAATATAGCCTATTTGTCATCTTTGGCCTAAATCACACACTTATTTTTAATTTACTTTGAGATTTTATCTTTGCAAATAAATCTATTAGTATAATTCTTATTCATTTTTAAAGTATTCAAACTTCTGTTCCCGGATACTTCCAAAAGTTTCTTCTACCATTTGCTTTTTACAACTTCACTATGTTGTGTCTAGGTGTGGAGTTAGTGTTTATTTATTTTTCTTGGGACCCACTGTGATTCTTGACTCTTATGATTCTTATCTTTCTTTCCATTCTAGGCCATGGTAAGCCATTACTTCCTTGAAATTGCTCTGACTATCAATTCTCTCCTTCTGGAACTCCTCCTAGACCATAAATTAGAACTACTCATTTATCTTTCTTGCTTCTTTTTATTTTTGAATTTTTTAACTTTCTGTTTCATTTTAGATTTTCTCAGATCTATCTTCCAGTTCAGATATTTTTAAAAATTATTTTATTTGTTCTAATTTGTTGTACATGACAGTAGAATGCATTTATACACTTTGATAGCTCATATATAATAGAGTGTAATCTCTCATTTTCCTGATTATACCTATTGCAGGATCACATGGGTCATGCAGTCATATATGTACGTGAGGTAATAATGTCTGTTTCTACTTCCTTCCCCCATACCCCTTCCCCCTCTTCAATCCCCTCTACATAATATAAAGTAACTCTATTCTTCCCTATTCTTACCCCGTGTACCCTTCCACCCTTATTGTGAATTATCTTCTGCATATCAGAGAAAACATTCAACCTTTGGTTTTTTGGGTTTTGCTTATTTCACTTAGCATGATATTCTCCATTTACCAGCAAATGCCAGAATTTTATTCTTCTTTCAAGCTGAATATGTGTACATATATATGTATATATGTGTGTGTGTGTGTGTATATATAGCACATTTTCTTTCTCTTAAACTTTAATTTGTTATTAATCTGTCCATTGTTTTTGAGTTTCAGTATCTGTTTATTTTATTTGAGATGTTATTTTGATGATTTTTCTTTTTCTCTCTCTCTCACACACACACCAACACATTCACAGAATATCTTATTCTTTTATTAGAATTTCAATTTTCTTTTTATTTCTTTAATAGCATTTTATGTTCTTTCGGATCTCTCATATTAGCTGAAGTTCTACTCTTGAATCTTATTATCTATTATTTTTACAGTATATTATCCTTTCCTTAGGATTTTGATTCTTCCTTCAGTACATTTAATAATTTTACATATATTTATTCTTTCAGGTTGTCATACTGGTAGCTAAAGTTTTTTAGGTTACTTATGCTGACTCTGGCTCATAGTGGACTATCACCTTTTATTCTGTAATTTTAGGTCATAGCGTGGTTTTGTCAATGTGGAGCTCTGGCTCAGAGTAAGACTGTGTCCCTTCAGAGACTTTACTTGTACTCTTGACAAGTCTTTCAAAGATACCTTGACTCTTAGATTCACCAGTTATCTTATTGGGCAATGCAGACTTGCATTGCAAACCCAAAGGAAGTGCAGGCCTGGGTTTTGAACTCCTACAGAGAGTTTTGTTTTTGTTTTTTATCCAAAGTTCAGCAGAGAGATATTTCCCTAGTTGGGAGGGATTTTTTTTTAAGTCAAAACTTTCACTAAAATTATGGTCCTTCAAGGATTGCAACTCCATCCCAACTCTATAGGCTGGCTCACCTACTATTAGGTGTGGACACTGGAACCCATTACAGTTTACCAAAGATTGCTACTTCTACCTCTC